>NC_057812.1:501323148-501565307 GCF_018294505.1 Triticum aestivum | reverse complement strand
GCGTCGCCGCCGCCGCCGCTGCCCCGACCCACTGCGCCGCAGCCGCCCACGCGCCCCCGCTGCCTCCCTCTCCCCTTCCTCCCCCTCGTCGCCGGTGGCCCGGACGCCGCCCCGTCCACCTCGTTGGGCTCCTCCTCCCGCTCCCACCAACAGCCGCCGCCGGAAGTTGTTGCCCTCCCACTGCCGCCGGACACCGCCCCCTCCCCCGTCGTGCAGAGCATCCAGGAGAGACGCCGGCGCCCCCTCTTCACCGCCCTCGTCGACGACGCCCCGCCTCTGCCTCCTCTTCCACGTCGGCCGCTACCGACCTACCGCTGCCTCGTCACCGGACGGTGAGCTCCTCTTCTACTCTCGTGCGCATGCTACCTGCTGCCGCTTGAGCCACTGGTGCTGTGCTGCTGCTTGCGCTACTGTTCTGTTGTGCCATGGATGGGTGGTTGTGCTGATGCTAGCTAGTGGCCGCTGTTCTAAAAAAATGGTCAATTTTTCAATTGAAGCATATGTAGAGTCAGTGTACACGATGGTCTTGTTCGGGAATGAAACTGAGTTCCCCTGTTATGTCTATCTTCAGAAGAGGCTCGTTTTTCTTCTAATATGCAGAGATTCATTGGTTTCTACGGTTTCAAAAAAATTCTAGATGGTGATCCTCCTAGTTTTGTATCCTGATAGGCTTTGGTCATCCTCTTCATGTGAAGAGAACTAAATAATAATGCATTTGATTAAATATGCGACAAATATGATATGGCTAGTTTGCTATACCTGCAGCAACCCTAGATGGATATGCATCTAGCCTTTTCCTTCATTATTTCGGTCGTGCGTTGTCATGTGGCATGTTGGTCTCCATTTTGTTTTTTTATTTGTTGTGGATAAATTTTAGCTATATATCTGTAGCGCAAACTGAGTCGACAGCTGGCCGCCGGGTTTCTATGCTGCTGCTGCAAGTTTGTAGCCATGCTCAAACTGATGTCTTTTTTGTCTAGTTTATGAAGAGCGGGGCGTTGTTCACCGTAAATGATTTGTTTACTAGGTTCATTTTTTGTGAATGTAACTATCTACTCCGTCCGTTCCATGACATGTCAGTTTTGTTCTGACTTCTGAGCCAAACCTTGTGAACTCTGACCAAAGTTTAGCGAGAAAATACCATACCAAATTAACGTCAGCTGATAAATCTTCAACCGTGTTTCCCTAGTGTATGTACTCCCTACACAAGTCTCTAAAACGTCCTATATTAGTTTACCGAGGGAGTATTTATTTAGGTATTTTAGATGTTCATATCTTTTCAATACATCAAATCAACTGTAGCATCTAGACTGGGGATTTCCTGCAGCCTGAGCAAGAGCAGAGCCTTGACATTATGTCCAAAAAATTATCATGTTCATTTCTGTGCAAGTAATTATCATGTTCATTTCTGTGTAAGTGATGTTTGCCGTAAATGATGACGTTGTCTACCTGTTTCATTTCTGTGAACCCGATCATCTAGTTCCTCATGTCTGAAATCAAGACGTGTTAGCTTTGTTCTAAGTCAGCTTCTGTAAAGTTTGACCAAGTTTATAGAAGAAGAAAAACATATCTCTGGTCTAACTCATGAAGTAAATCATGAAATACGTATTACACCTTAGATGGTCATTGCATCTAAACAGAGGCAACTCTGCATTGTTTCTGAATCACATTTCAGTAAAAAGTTAACAAATGCACCAAAAGATCAAGCAGGGTCACTGCTATAGATTGCAGTGGCATGGATATTTACACCACATTGCTTGTTGACACTCAAACTACAATACATCAGGCCTTATTATAAGTAGCGAAACCATGGACTGAAGAGGCTCAGCCACATAGTGACCTGACTGAGTCATTCTAGTTTCTTGTATGTGTCCAGCCGGCTCAGAGCACCGTCTGACAGAGCCTTCGTACTGTTGCTGATCACTTCCCTTGATTGTTTCAGCTCAGTCTTGCCTGCAATGAACCAATTCTCCTTTTATCCATTTGATTGGCTCCTATTATAATTGCAGAGGATAAGAAGAACTTGTTGTGATGGAGGCCTTTTTTGCCTTGTCCACCCTAGAGGCCCTTGAGTTTGCTGGAATGTCGATTAACTTCCGTTCCGGCAAATTCGGGTACTCCATATGTCCTATTTTCAGCAAAGGTCATGCTGAAATTTTCCGTGAATTTTAGCATGACTTTGCTAAAAATAGGACATATGGGGTACTTGTGACTAATGCATGGGCCGGGGTATCTTAGTAGTTAATTAAGTAGGATCAAGTGCCCTGGCGTACTTGTGACTAATGCATGGCTTTTAGGGTGCCTCGGTGTCGATAAAAACCGAAATGATGAAAGCCTTAGGCTTTTAGGGTGCCTCGGCGTCGAAAAACCCTCAATCATAAAAGCTTAGCTTTTAGGATGCCTCGGTGTCGACAAACCCTAAATGATGAGACCATGATCTTGTTCCTTGACAATAACCAACTTTTTGACCAAACTTTGTTCCTATTTATAGAGAAACATGGCCAACAACGATGAGGCCGGGGGTTCGGGCGGCAAGAAATTCTGGAGCTGTCCCAGGAGATGGAGGAACAACCTCACTTGTATGAGGACGCCGCCTTCCCCACCAATCCTGAGACCACTGATGGTACCGCCGAGGATGACCCCACTGATGCCACCACTGATGGTGCCGCCGAGAATGCCACCACTGATGATGGCGGCGCATGCACAGATGGCAGCCAACCGAAGAGGCAACGGAAGGACCGGCGCCCGACCGTGCTCCGCACCCTCAAGGAGGAAGTTACTGAAGTGGACTCCAATGGGAATCCAACGGCGCCCGAACGAATAGTCAAGGGGTACTCGCTTCAGCTCGGGTGCATTCTCCGGAGCACCGTCTCGATCAACACCGAGAACCTGAGGCATCCTGACCGAGGGAATTTGCGCAACCTCCTCTTCACGAAGCTGCATGAACGATACAAGTTCCCCGCTGAATTTGAAAACACAAGCCTCAAAGGGAATAAAGTGAACAATGCTGCCCTCACGAAGATGAGCAAGGCCCTGTCTACTTGGAAAAGCAATGTGAAGTGAATGATCGAGAAAGGTGAGAGTTATGAGAAGATCAAGGAGAAAAATCCTTCGATCACCGAAGATGACTACAACGACTTCAAGATCAATTGCTCGAGCACCGCAAACTCCGAATCAAGTAAGTGGGGGAAAGAAATGCGGGAGCTGAACTTAGGGGAACACACACTCGGTCCCGGCGGTTACAGAGTGGCGGAGCCTATATGGGACAAGAAGGAGGCGGACCGTGCCGAGCAAGGCCTACCGCCCCTCTTTGATAAATACGGTGACAAGCAGACCAGGAACTTTGTCAGGGCCCGGTACAAGAAGGACCCAAAAACAAAGGAGCTTACCACGGATCCGAAGACCAGGGCGCTTGAGCTTGTTCTGGTAAGGAATACACCCCCGTGTAATTAGCTCCATATGGTTGCATTCTAATTAATGAAGCCAAATTTCTAAATGGTTCACATTCCTTCCGCAGGCGACTGAAAGCAGTAGCGCGGGGTCGACTAAGAGCAACCCTTGGGACACCACTCTAAATAGGGCATTGAATGTAATGAAGAACAAGGATAAGCTTAGTAAGCCGACGTCAGCTGGTCGTGTGGCCGGCAAAGGCTTGTCGACAAAATGGTCGTCATACTATAACACTAGTGGGTGAAAGGAGAAAAAGACCAGCTCGGAAAGCCAGGCGCGCGAGGTTCAAGAACTCAAGGCACAGGTGGCGCGGATTCCGGAGATTGTCCAAGAGCAAGTGCAACAACAACTCGGAGCGACGATCACCGCCATTGTGCCTACCTTGATCCAGGGGATTAGTGCGTGGATTGCGGGCGGCCAACAGGGGCCGCCCCCGATTCCTAGCTTCACGGCCAGCAACTCGCAGAACGCGATGGCGGGGCCATTGGTGTCTCCGGCAGAGGCGGCATTGGTGTCTCCGATGCCGGCACGGGAGCTTAATGCACCTGGGTGTACGTCGGCCGGCACCTCTGCAGCAAGCGGCCCCTTCGTCAACTGCACGCCCGCCGTTGGCGGTGCCTCGACATTAGCCGAGCTCGACGCCATCATCACGATAACTAATTAAGCCTCTCTCGGCCGAGGACTTCATCTCCTTGCCTTTGACTGGGCATCCCTGACGCCCTACATGTTTTCGCAGGGCGCCGCCGACGTTCCGTGCACTCTCCTGCACTTCGTGAACAACGAGTTGGTCGATGTCGCCAAGGGCAAAATCGTTCAACCGGGCAACCCCTTGTTCCACGGTACCCAGATGCCACCCAACTTGTTTAGGGTTCAACTGGTTCGGGTGCTGCCAGGCTGCGATGAGTTGTTACCTCCGATTCGACCCGTCGGGGCCGACGATGATGACGTGATGACGCTCAGCGCCTGCCTAAGTTGGCCCCTTCTTTGGCCGAAGAGCCAGATTCGTTTGGGGGCGGGGGACACCACCCCAAAGACAACACCGCCAGTCGTGCCGGCGCCAAGTCGGCCCCATGGGAAGACCGTCGCAACGGTGCCGGACATCCCTATGCCACTGGATCCAAACATGCATATGGCACAGGATCAGAACGACGACGACGACGATACATTTGCCAACGTCGATCAATACTTTTCCGATCATGGGTACGGTGGCGACTTCATGGGGCCTCCTTCTCAAGAACCCAACCCAACAAAAGACGTGCGCGATCTAGCTGGTACCACGGAGAAGCCAAGTTGCAACAGGCGTCGTCTGCAGTTCAGCTCTCAGGAGACGCCTCCAGCTGCCGACTTCACCGAGCCTCAGATAGGCGAGGTGCGAAATATGATCAGCCCCAACACACTCAAAAAGGCGGTCTGTGAGCAGAACTCGGTCCCATTACAGGAGAAGAAGAAGGCACGCAAAAGAAAGACTAACAAGGGTGCGGGCCAGCCGGAACCGAGTATGATCCGTGCTCAGGACAGGCCACCTTCACCTGAGGATATCTCGAGGAGGGTGCATGTGGCAGGTAGGCCGATGCTACCGAGAAATATGCTCGATGCTGCAACCGGTGCTATGCGGAGTCTGCATGACAGTGTTCTTTCTTTGGAGAAGCGGCGTCTCGGAGAGAAGGATGTGGCATACCCGGTTTTCGCGGCCAAGGTGCCACAGGGCAAGGGCTTTGTGGATAACTCCATCGGGGGTACGATCGTCCTGTGGTTTGATGACATCCACGCTATGTTGAACCTTCATCCGCTGCACTACACCTTCGTTCGGCTATTTTCGCTGAGTATGGAGATGCAGATCATTCGTGACAAGACCCCAGACATCGTGATAGTCGACCCCTTCTACATGTGTGCCAAGATCTTGGGCAGCGCTGGGGACCGGCAAGTCGCGAGTTCTTACCTCGAAGGCGTCATTCTGGCAAACCAAGATAAGGATAACTTCCTCGTGCCTTACTTTCCCGAGTAAGTCCTCCCCTCAACCGCCCCGTAACATATGAATTTTTAGATTTCGATCGTTTTTCTTTTAACATTCCATGTTTTCTGCAGTGACACACATTGCACGCTCATCCTCCTAAGCCCCAAATATTCCATGGCCACGTATTTCGACCCGGACCATTAATCGAACATAGACTACAAAAATGTCAAGAAGGTTCTTGATGATGTTCTCCCCAGCTACGTCAAATCTGGAGGCACCTTCACCAGGCCTATTCATAAGTACGGCAAGCACGTGTTCTCCCACAATACGACATTCTGCTGCGTCAAGCAGCCGCCTGGCGGTCAGAAGAGTGCCTACTATGCCATCCATCACATGCGGGCGATCGTACGGGACCTTCATCAACTTCTGCTACTGAGTAGACTCAAAGATTGGGCTGCGAGCGTGTCGGCAATCCAGGACGCGGACATCAGACAAGAATTCTTCCGCATCCAGTCGGAGTTTGCGGAAATCATCCATCAAGATGTCCTTCGTACCTCGGGGCAGTTCTGCCTCAGAAATCAACCGTCCAACAGTGACATCGACACAATCCTACAAATGCAGGCTAACAATGCCCGTTGTTTCATGACTCCCACGATAGACGGCGGCTTCATCCACGCTCCGGTCCCTTGAGTCGAGTCGAAAGCAGTGATGATGTGTCTAGTTCTGAAACATCGATTGGCTCATGTTGTAATTAAACTTTAATGGACTTGTAGTATGTCTCTTTGGTTTCGAGAGTTGTTCAACTTAGATGTAATCGATGCTATTAATGTCTTGCTTTTCTCTTCCGATCGTTCTGTTGCATACTTATATATTGCTTATGTATTGTCTGTGAATTGGTACTAACGTTTCGTTTGGCTACTGCATAGCGACGCCGTGGTATGTCGTGTACAAGGGTAAGGTTCCCGGAGTCTACGACGACTGGGAGGAGTGTTGGAGACAGGTTCACCGATTCAGCGGTAATAGTTACAAAGGGTACGCCACTAGGGCCGAGGCCAAATCTAGATACGCCCGCTATCTAGCGGGAGAGGGGAGGGAGCGTTGGAGGAACCGGATGAAGACAAGTTTCATCGTGATGATGCTCATCGTGATGACCGCAACTCTCTTCTATGTGATGGTAGTTTAGATGATCGATATCGACTTGTAATGTGAAGACAAACTCGCGGTCTCGAGACTTGTAATATAATGTTCTATCTTTGTTCGGTCTTTTCAATTCGGAGACTAATATGATGAATTGTATTCGGAGACTAAAATGATGAATTGTATTCAGAGACTAATCTTCTATTGTATTCGATGAATCTGTTGTTGATGTGTGCTGTCTATATTTTGTCCAATTATACATTTTGTAACCTGTGCAAAAAACAGAAAATTAAAAAAAACCTAATATTCATACTAATGGCGCATCACATCATAGTGCGCCATTAGTATGCCAAAGGATACTAATGGTGCATCATTAAACAGTGCGCCATTAGTATGCCGAAGTTACTAATGGCGCATCCTATTGTTGTGCGCCATTAGTATGCCAAAGCACCTGGGTATACATGGCCCCCTGGGAGGCATACTAATGGTGCACTGTTGTATATACTAATGGCGCATCTGAGGTGCGCCATTAGTATACCAGATACTAATGGCGCACCAGTGGTGCGCCATTAGTAAAATATACTAATGGCGTGGCACTAATGGCGCACCACTAATGCGCCATTAATGGCCAAATTAGGTGCGCCATTAGTAGGCCTTTTCCTAGTAGTGATTAAATGAAACTATCAACTGCTATACCTGTCAGTATTTGTGAGGATGTGCCTGTTGTGGTTGCAAATGTTACTATTTTAACGGACTTTGTTATTCTTGATATTCCCGAGGATGATAGTATGTCGATTATCTTTGGTAGACCCTTTTTGAATACTACAGGGGCTATTATTGATTGCAACAAAAGCAATGTCACTTTTCATGTTAATGGTAATGAGCATACAGTACACTTTCCGAGGAAACAACCTCAATTCCACAGTATCAATTCTATTGGAAAATTTTCAACGATTACTATTGGAGGTTTTGAATTCCCTCTTCCTACTGTCAAGAAGAAATATGATATTCTTATTGTTGGGGACATGCATATCCCCGTTGAGGTAACCTAGTGTTATTCAAAAATTCTCCGGTTTCATGTTATTTGGAAAGAGTTTGTTAACAAGACTTAATCAACCTTGTTAGTGGATTCCTTTTGATGATCACGAGATGGATGAAGTTAGAAAACGCAACTCTCTGTACCCTCCTTTTACTTTCTATTATTTAGATTAAATAAAGCAAAAATAGTATGTTTTGTCTGTTTTCTGAATTATCCTTGGAATAAAAATACCCCGAAAATAAAAGTTCTCCAAATGTCCTGGAAATGAAATATGATTTTTTGTAGAATACTTCAGAATTTCTGGCACTGAGAACACACCCAGGGGGCACCATTTGGCCACGAGGGCACAGGGTGTGCCCACCCCTTGGGGCACGCCCGCCTGCCTCATGGGCCCCACGTGGACCCCCTCCACTTATTCCAGCACTCACTCACTTCGTCTTCCTCCAGAAAAAAATCCTCCCATAGCTCAAACCAGTGTTCTAGCTCATCTTGCTGCCATTTTTGATCTCTTTGCTCAAAGCTCCATTCACAAAACTGTTTTGGGGGATTGTTCTTTGGTATGTGACTCCTCCAATGGTCCAATTAGTTTTTGTTCTAGTGATATATTTATTGCAAATTTTTGCTACTAAGGTGACCCTGTTCTTGAGCTTGTATGTCAAATTTATATGGTCCAAAGTGGTTTTAATGCATGATATAGCCTCTAGGCACTTGTGGGAGTAGTTGCTATCAATCTTGTTGAGTTTGGTTCACTTTTATTTTGAGTCACTAAAAATTTCAGATTTTTTTTAGAGAAAATGATGAAGAAATTGTTGAGGAGCTCTTCAAGCCAAAGCTCGAAGGATAAGCAAAATGAGGAGAATAAAAAGCCCAAATACAATATTCCTCGCACTGCGGAAGTTTAGCCGTGTGAATGGCCTTGTGATGGGTTATTGAGAGCTACTGGAATTTATGATGACTTCTATTACTTGGCTGAGAATGCAGGCCTCACCGACTTCCTCCACGACCAGCGCGAATAGTATCTCCTACTCACTAATATTTTCGTGCAATTTTTTTATTTCCATGCTAAGAAATCACCACCTTTAGTGGAGTTTCACTTATATGATGAGGTTAAGGAGATGTCACTCCATGATTTTTGTCGGGTCTGCAAGATACCCTTGTGGGAAGCATCGAGGAACCACATCATAGTGATGTGGATAGATTTATTGATAGAATTGCTGTAGGGGAAACGAGGAAAGTTTCCGATGCAAGAATTACTAGTATACATTTTCCTGTTCTACGTTACTTTCCGATATTTGCTAGTAGATACTTAATTGGTCGCGGGAATAGTGGAAATCTTAGTGCTCCTGATCTTGTCATTTTGCGCCATGCTTTGTTTCATGATACAACTTTTAGCTTATGCGCTATTGTTGCTAAACGATTAAGTCTAAACCGTACAGAGGGCCCCATCTTCGGAGGCATCTTTGCTTCAGCCTTGCTAAACACTTTGAGATACCTATTAGGCATTATTTGAAAGAGGAAAAGTTGTTGCCCCCTATTTTTCTAGATTATAAGAGTATGGTAGCACATGAATTTATTGTTAAAAATAAGAAGAAGATGATTAAGTATAATTTGATATTTGATAAAACTCACTGTGAGACTATTACCTTGCATGCACCCTCTTTGTTTAACATACTTTCAGGAACGTACCTCATCTTACTTGAGGCCATTTATGCATACTGGAGGCTGACACAGGTCCCAGAGCCTGAGCCTGAGCCACCACTTGACCCTTATCGACAGTTTGTTTATCAGTGGGAACCGGAGGAGATCGCCAACCAGTGGCACCCTGAGGACCCTCCTCAGTACACCGGAGAGAGTAGCTTCTATTCGTGGGCATAGACCAACTTAGGCCAAAAGCCTAAGCTTGGGGGAGTACGTATTTCTCACCGACATTACATCCATGTTCACACACTCATTCTAGTTGTCGGTGCTCATACTTTTTCATTGTACTATCCATGCTAGTTTATTTTCTTTTCTAAGCCTTCTTCTTGTGTGTTTGAAAAACCTTAAGAAAAAACAAAAAAATATTTGTAGCTTTTAGCTAGTTTACTTTACATGCCTGTAGTAGTAGTAATTAAAAGAAAACCCAAAAAGATTTCTCGGTCTTCTTTTGCTTGTTGGGAGCTTTCCTGTGTAAATAATTTTATTTCTTTTCTTATTCTTTGGGGGTTGAGAGGAGAAGACCATGATGAAAATGTTGAGTGGCTCTCATATGCATTATTGTTGATTTAACCAAGAGCCCATATTACCTTGTCTTCTCCATTGTACTAAATGCTTGCAGATTCCAGCTTAGCCCAATGCACATGCACTATTATTATTATCCACACCATTCGGTCGTGCAAGTGAAAGGCAATAATGATGATATATGATGGACTGAGTGAGATGAGAGAAGCTGGTATGAACTAGACATATCTTGTTTTGTAAATATGATTAGTTCATCATTCCCGATTCAGCCTATTATGAATGAAACATGTTTGCAATGACAATTAGAGATTATAGTTGCTCATGCCATGCTTAATTAGCTAGGAGTTTATAATGGTTTACCTTGTGTGCCAACATGCTATTAAAATGGTTGTGATGTGGTATGATAGGGTGGTATCCTCCTTTGAACGATTTGAGTGGCTTGACTTGGCACACGTTCGTGCATGTAGTTGAAACAAAATCAATATAGCATCCATGATATTTGTGTTCACGATGATTTATATCCTACTCATGCTTGCGCTCATGGTTGATTAATCTTAATGCATGTTCATGACTATTGTCGCTCTCTAGTTGGTCGCTTCCTAGTCTCTTTCTAGCCTTGACTTGTACTAAGCGGGAATACTGCTTGTGCATCCACTTCCATAAACCCCAAAGTTATTCCGTATGAGTCCACCATACCTTCCTATATGCGGTATTTACCTGCGGTTCCAAATAAATTTCTATGTGCCAAACTCTAAACCTTCAAATGAAATTCTGTTTTGTATGCTCGAATAGCTCATGTATCAACTAGGGATGTCTATACCTTCCATGCTAGGTGGGTTATTCTCACGATGAGTGGACTCCGCTCATCACTCACGAGAAAATGGCTGGTAACCAGGATGCCCAGTCCCATGCTCAAATCAAATAAAAATAATTGCAAACAAAATTCCCCCAGGATTGTTGTTAGTTGGACGACACCCGTTGTTTCGGACAAGCCATGGATTGATGTTTGTTGGTGGTGGGGGAGTATAAACTTTACCATTCTGTTTGGGAACCGCCTATAATGTGTGTAGTATGGAAGATATCGAGATCTCTTGGTTGTTATGTTGACAATGAAAGTATGACACTCAAAATATTATTTATCTCTATTTCAAAACTCGAGCTCTAGCACCTTTGCAAATCCCTCCTTCCCTCTACGAAGGGCCTATCTATTTACTTTTATGTTGAGTCATCATCCTCTTATTAAAAAGCACCAGTTGGAGAGCACCGCTGTCATTCGCATGCATTGCTATTATTTTACATTGAGTATTACTATGACTGGACCTCTTTTACCATGAATTACAATGTCTAGTCAGTCCTTGATCTTCAGGGGTGCTCTGCATTTATGTTTTGCGGTCTCAGAAAGAGCTAGCGGGATACCATTTTGTTATATCATGTTATGATTGTTTTGAGAAAGTGTTGTCATCCGAGATTTATTATTATTGCTCGCTAGTTGATTATGCCATTGATATGAGTAAACATGAGACCTAAATATTATTGTGAATATGGTTAGTTCATAATCTTTGCTGAAAACTTGAATGTTAGCTTTACATATTTGCAACAACAAGATCAAACAGAGTTTGTAAAAGTTTTTCTTTATCACTTTCAGTTTGTCAACTGAATTGCTTGAGGACAAGCAAAGGTTTAAGCTTGGGGGAGTTGATACGTCTCCAACGTATCTACTTTTCCAAACACTTTTGCCCTTGTTTTGGACTCTAACTTGCATGATTTGAATGGAACTAACCCAGACTGACGCTGTTTTCAGCAGAACTGCCATGGTGTTATTTTTGTGCGGAAATAAAAGTTCTCGGAATGACCTGAAAATCCACGGAGACACGTTTTGGAATTATTGAAAAATATTGGTGAAAGAATCAGCGTCAGGGGGCCCACACCCTGTCCACGAGGGTGCAGGGCGCGCCCCCTGCCTTGTAGCCCCCTGGAACTCCATCGACATCAACCCCAACTCCATATATTCACTTTCGGGGAGGAGAAAATCAGAGAGAAGGATTCATCGTGTTTTACGATATAGAGCCGCCGCCAAGCCCTAATCTTCCTCAGGAGGGCTGATCTGGAGTCCGTTCGGGGCTCCGGAGAGGGGAATCCGTCGCCATCGTCATCATCAACCATCCTCCATCACCAATTTCAGGATGCTCACTGCCGTGCGTGAGTAATCTCATTGTAGGCTTGCTGGACGGTGATGGGTTAATGTTGGATGAGATTTACCATGTAATCGAGTTAGTTTTGTTAGGGTTTGATCCCTAGTATCCATTATGTTCTAAGACTGATGTTGCCATGACTTAGCTATGCTTAATGCTTGTCACTAGGGACCGAGTGCCATGATTTCGGATCTGAACCTATTATGTTTTCATGAATATATGTGAGTTCTTGATCCTATCTTGCAAGTCAATAGTCACCTAGTATGTGTTATGATCCGGCAACCCTGGAGTGACAATAATCGGGACCACTCCCGGTGATGACTGTAGTTTGAGGAGTTCATGTATTCACTAAGTGTTAATGCTTTGGTTCGGTACTCTATTAAAAGGAGGCCTTAATATCCCTTAGTTTCCAACAGGACCCTGCTGCGACGGGAGGGTAGGACGAAAGATTTCATGCAAGTTCTTTTCCATAAGCACGTATGACTATATTCGGAATACATGCCTACATTACATTGATGAACTGGAGCTAGTTCTGTGTCACCCTATGTTATAACTGTTGCATGAGGAATCGCATCTGACATAATTATCCATCATTGATCCATTGCCTACGAGCTTTTCACATATTGATCTTTGCTTAGTTACTTTTTGGTTGCCACTGTTATGATTGCTACAAAAACTACTATTGTTACCTTTGCCACCGTTATCGTTACTTCCATACTACTTTGCTACTAAATATTTTGCTGCAGATATTAAGTCTTTCAGGTGTGGTTGAATTTACAACTCAACTTCTAATACTTGAGAATATTCTTTGGCTCCCCTTGTGTCGAATCAATAAATTTGGGTTGAATACTCTACCCTCGAAAACTGTTGCGATCCCCTATACTTGTGGGTTATCAATCAACTGCGTTATTAAACGCTTCCACTTACGGTCTACAAGGGTACGTAGACACATGTCACATCCCTAGCTGCTGGTAGTGCTCTAGGCTAGCTTCATGTGTGCATCATGTTTAAATTATTGAAACCTGAACTGAGGAATTTTGGAAGCCTCAAAAACTTAAATAAAAGAGGGGCAAAAACCCTAGAAATCTCATTCATTGCTCCAAAGTGCTCTTCTTAAATGTTTGATAATTTTTGGTAAGGGTTCTGGTCCCAACCAAAATATTGAACATTTTTAAGGAATTATTTTTGGGACTTTGGATTTAATTCATTAGCTATTTGAATTTGAATTATATTCATATAATTAGAATATAATTTCAAATATCCCTGAATTATTTTATGAGCTTTTGGAAAAGTCCATCTAGCAAAATAAAATATTCAGAGGAGCTTTGGCATTGTTTGAATTATTATTTTAATTCAAAACAGTGGCAAAAGAATTAAATAAAAGAAAACAGAACAAAAATAGAAAACAGTAAATAAAAAAAAGGAGAGAAGGAACTACCCGTCGCTCACCTGTGCTGGCCCAGCCCCCCCTGTGCAGCCCACCCGCGCGGCCCAGCCCACCTCCCCCCTTGTCCTCTTCTTCCTCTGCCAGTAGGCAGAGGCGAGGCGTGGCGCGCGCCCGAAGAGCTCCGGCCACCTCCTGCTTCGCCGTGGCAGCCTCCCCGACTCCCTCGCGACGCCACGGAGACGCCTCGACCCCCTCGACCGCCTCTCTCTTCCCCTGGACCCCGTTCCCTCCTCTGCTTCCCTCCCGCGCACACCACCGAGCGGAACTCGCCGTCATCGTCGCCGTACCCATGGCCACCGGCCACCCCTAGCCTCGCTGACGCCCCAGGAAGCTCCGCCGGTCCTCCCTCTGCCTCCCCACCGATCCACAGCCCTCCGGAAGCCTTGCATCGCCGCCATCGCCGTCGTCTTCTACCTCGGACCTGCCGGCCATCTTCGTCAAATTCGCCGGCTCCGGACCGTCTCCGACCTCGCCGAGCGTTCCTCGTCATCCCCGTGAGTCCCTGCTACGTTTCCCCTCTCTCCCCGTTGGTTTCCCGTGCAATAGCCATGCTAGCCACCGTACCGAGCGCCACCGTCCGCCATGGACGCCGGGCATGGCACTGACGTGCTGTTGCGGCCAGTCCGACGGGCCTAGCGTGCTCCTAGCTGCCCCAGGAGTCCGCATAGCCCCTCAGCCAGCCCCCTAACGCTCCGTAACCTCGCTCCGGCCAAACCCGAGCTCCGGCAGCCGCCGCGGCCTCCACTCCGGCGAGCTCCGGCCACCCCGCGCCTCCCGCATGCCTCCTTTGGATGCGCGCAAGCAAGGGCAACCCTCTGGTGCCCTTGGCTTGGCCCAAAACCGCTCGCAGCGCCACTCCGGCGAGCTCCCGCCGCAGTTTTGGTCGTCGCCGGCCGAACTCCGGCGACTGCCGACGTGGCACGCCTAATTAGCACTAATGACCCTGTTAAACTAACCCCGTGGCACTGATAGTGGGCCCCGTAGCGGGTCAAAGCCCGGGTCAACGCGGGATTAGCCCCTGTGTCACTGACGTGTGGACCCCACACGTCAGGTTTGACCTGGACCGCCCGTTGACCTGCTGAGGTCAGCATGAGGTCATGCTGACGCCATAATTCATTTTCTGGAATTATTTTAATTCTAAATATTCAGGAAATTCCAGAAAATGCCTAAAACTTCTAAAATTCATAGAAATTCAACCGTAACTCCAAATTAAATAAATTATATATGAAAAATTATCAGAAGAATTCAAGGAATCCATCTGTACCATTTTCATGCATGTTAGAACAACTTATAGCTGCTGTTTAGCACAAATCATTTAAATGGCATTTGAATAATCACATATGGAGTTTGAATTTGAATCTTGTATTCAAACCAACTTCATTTAATCTGTTGCTAGTTGCATTAGCCCAAAACACATTCATTTTGCCATGTCATGATCATGCATCATATTGTGCATTGCATTGATTGTGTTCCCTTCTGTGTTGCCGGTATTTGTCCCCTCTCGATAGACGCGATACCGATGATGTGATCGTTGACACTGATGAAGACTCAATGTTATCTTCAGAAGTGCCAGGCAAGCAAAACCCCCTTGTTCATTCCGATACAATCCTACTCTCTCGCTCCTGCTCTCTTTTACTGCATTAGGACAACACCGATTCATCTGTTACTTGCTGCGGTAGCTGAACCCCTTTGTCCTTTGCATGACCTGTCATTGCCACAGTAAATAGATGAAACCCACTAGCATGAGTAGGAGTTGTTTGAGCCCTGATGTGCCTACTCATTTATGTTTGTTTGTCATGCCTGCTACTGCTTAGAGTTGAGTCAGGTCTGATTCATCGGGGATGAATCAGAGGCGTGTGAACCTGTCCTACTGTGTGTGAGCTAAGTGTGTGAACACGATTTGGTAAAGGTAGCGGTGAGAGGCCATGTAGGAGTACATGGTGGGTTGTCTCATTGCAGCCGTCCTCAGGAACTGAGTTCTGTGTTTGTGATCCATGATTCAGCTACTACCACGCATTGGGCCCGAAACCAATGGACCCTCTCGGCTTCTTAATCACCCTTGTCCTCTGTCCAGGAGTTGCAAGTAGTTTCTGGTGTTTGTAGTATGCTGGAGGCCGTGCGCAGCGCTGACCGTAGGGGTGGGCTGTGATGCGGTAGGCACGTGGCACGGTGTACCGGGCGCCCGTTTGGTGTCTCGGGAACCCTGTTCACATCGTTTGGGGCTGTGAGCGAAACTCCGGCCGGATCTCCTCATGGATGGAACCCGAATAGGCGATAAACCTGGACTAGAGACTTGAGTGTTTAGGTAGGTCGTGGCCGACACCCACGTTGGGCTTCCGCTTGAAGGTTGCCGAGTACATGTCGTGTAAACGACGGTAAGTGGTGAGAGCGTGTGTGAAGAAGTACACCCCTGCAGGGTTAATATGATCTATTCGAATAGCCGTGTCCGCGGAAAAGGACTTCTGGGTTGCTTATATCAGTTCATAGACAAGTGAAAGTGGATACCCTAAAATACGCAAGATAAGCGTGAGTGCTATGGATGGCGTTCTCGTAGGGAGACGGGAGCGGATCCATAGTGGTGTATTGATATGGTGAATATGTGGACTCGTGTGCGCCACCTCAAAAAAGTTACTCGCAGTCGTAGTTCAGGATAGCCACCGAGTCAAAGCTGGCTTGCTGCAGTTAAACCCCACCATCCCTTTGTTGATAATGATGCATATGTAGATAGTTCTGATGTAAGTCTTGCTGGGTACATTTGTACTCACGTTTGCCTATTTTATGTTTTTGCAGAGAGACTTCAGTCTCACTAGTATTTCCGCGTGGTCTTCGACGTTTAGCTTGTTACCTCAGCTACGATCTTGTGCGTCGGCAGGATTTGGTAGGCTTCTCAGCCTTTTTCATTTATAGATGTCTGTACTCAGACATGATAGCTTCCGCTTGTGCTTTGACTTGTATGCTCTGAGTGTTGGGTCATGAGACCCATGTTTGTAATATCTCGCTCCTCGGAGCCTATTGAATAAACTACTTGAGTCGTAGAGTCATTTTGTGATGCCATGTTGTATTGCACATATCGAGCATATTGTGTGTATGTTATTGAAATGCTTGGTATGTGTGGGATCTGACCATCTAGTTGTTTATCTTTAGTAGCCTCTCTTACCGGGAAATGTCTCCTAGTGTTTCCACTGAGCCATGGTAGCTTGCTACTGCTCCGGAACACTTAGGCTGGCCGGCATGTGTCCTTCTTCGTTCCTGTGTCTGTCCCTTCGGGGAAATGTCACGCGATGAATACCGGAGTCCTGTTAGCCCGCTACAGCCCGGTTCACCGGAGTCCTGCTAGCCCAGTGCTACAGCCTGGATTCACTCGCTGATGACCGACACGTTCGATGCTGGGTCATGGATGCCTGTCCCTGTAAGTCTGTGCCACTTTGGGTTTACGACTAGCCATGTCAGCCCGGGCTCCTTATCATATGGGTGCTAGCGACACTATCATATACGTGTGCCAAAAGACGTAAACGGTCCCGGGCAAAGGTAAGGCGACACCCGTGGGAATACCGTGCGTGAGGCCGCAAAGTGATATGAGGTGTTACATGCTAGACCTATGTGGCATCGAGTCGGGGTCCTGACAACACACTCCCCCCTCTCGTTGATATGCATCTCCATGGATAGATCATTGTGTGTGCGTAGAATTTTTTTTGTTTTCCATGCAACGTTTCCCTACAAGAAAAACAAAATCGAGAAAAACTATTTACACGGGAGAGCTCCCAACAAGCAAAATAAGAAATGGGAAATCTTTTTGAGTTTTATTTTAATATTGCAACTAAATCAAACTAGAAAGAGAAACCAAAAAGAAGCAAGAAATATTTTTGGATTTTCTCATAGTTTTTCAAACACACAAGAAGAAAGCGAGAAAATGAAACTAACATGGATAATACAATGAAAAAGTATGAACACCGAGGCTCCTCCTCTGCCAGTGCCTGGTCATTCCTGTAGGCAATAATGTCCACTGGTAGGATAGTGTATCCATTACTGGCAATAGAATCAAACAAAGCAGATGCAGGCAACGGGATAATTTCACAGGTTTTCTCACTGAAAACAAAGTTGTGACGAATGTTGTTAAAAGAATCAGCAGCATCTATAAATTGGTGATTCACCATCGCCTGGTGATCCAGATAAACCCAGGGCAAAAGGTAGTCATGGTGGCGTATCTAAACATTAAAGTGACTTGCTAAGCGAGTGGCATAAATACCACCATGGATTTTTGCCCTTAGTTTTGTTAATGTGTAGACGACGTGCAACAATAGCCCCTAAGTTAAAGGTGTGATCATTGTGAAGTGCACGGCGTTAAATGGCAAGGTCAGGGGCACTTAGTATACTGCCCTTCTCTCTAGCAGTCAAAACTTCGCGACAAATAAAGCAAAGTAGTGCACAGAAATAAACTGCAGACTAGTGGTGGTAGCTTTCGACATGCCTCTTTCCTCACCCACTGTCAAAGTGAGGAGGAAGTTGATACGTCCATTTTGCATCATGCTTTTATATCAATATTTATTGCATTATGGGCTGTTATTACACATTATGTCACAATACGTATGCCTATTCTCTCTTATTTTACAAGGTTTACATAAAGAGGGAGAATGCCGACAATTGGGATTCTGGCTGGAGAAGGAGCAAATATTAGAGACCTATTCTGCACAGCTCCAGAAGTCATGAAACTTCACGGATGATGTTTTCCAAATATATAAAAAATATTGAGCACAAGGACTTCACCAAGGGGGCCACACCCTGCCCACGAGGGTGGGGGCGCGCCCTACCCCCCTGGGCGCGCCCCCTACCTCGTGGGGCCCCTGGTGGCCTCCGGTGACCATCTTCTTCTATATGGACTCTTTCGATTGGAAAATAATCATAAGCCATCTTCTCGAATGAAACTCCGCCGCCACGAGGCGGAACCTTGGCAGAACCAATCTAGGGTTTTGGCGGGGCTGTTCTGCTGGGGAAACTTCCCTCTCATAGGGGGAAATCATCGCCATCATCATCACCAACGCTCCTCTCGTCGGGAGAGGGAAATCTCCATCAACATCTTCATCAGCACCATCTCATCTCAAAACCCTAGTTCATCTCTTGTATCCAATTCTTGTCTCTAAGTCTGGGATTGGTGCTAGTAGGTTGCTAGTAGTGTTAATTACTCCTTGTAGTTGATGCTAGTTGGTTTAATTGGTGGAAGATCATATGTTCAGATCCTATATGCATATTAATACCCCTCTGATTATGAACATGTTTGTGCTTTGTGAGTAGTTACTTTTGTTCCTGAGGACATGGGAGAAGTCTTGCTATTAGTAGTCATGTGAATTTGGTATTCGTTCGATATTTTGATGAGATGTATGTTGTCTCTCCTCTAGTGGTGTTATGTGAACGTCGACTACATGACACTTCACCATTATTTGGGCCTAGAGGAAGGAATTGGGAGGTAATAAGTAGATGATGGGTTGCTAGAGTGACAGAAGCTTAAACCGTAGTTTATGCGTTGCTTCGTAAGGGGCTGATTTGGATCCATATGTTTCATGCTATGGTTAGGTTTACCTTAATACTTTTATTGCATTTGCGGATGCTTGCAATAAAGGTTAATCATAAGTGGGATGCTTGTCCAAGTAAGGATGGTACCCAAGCACCGGCCCACCCACATACCTAATTATCAAAGTACCGAACGCGAATCATATGAGCATGATGAAAACTAGCTTGACGATATTCCCATGTGTCCTCGGGAGCGCTTTACATCATATAAGAGTTTGTCCAGGCTTGTCCTTTGCTACAAAAAGGATTGGGTCACCTTGCTACACCTTATTTACTTTTTTCACTTGTTTCTCGTTACAAATTATCCTATCACAAAATTATCTGTTACCACTTATTTCAGTACTTGCAGAGAATACCTTGCTAGAAACCGCTTATCATTTCCTTCTGCTCCTCGTTGGGTTTGACACTCTTACAATCGAAAGGACTATGATAGATCCCCTATACTTGTGGGTCATCAAGACTCTTTTCTGGCGCCATTGTCGGGGAGTGAAGCGCCTTTGGTAGGTGGAATTTGGTAAGGAAAAATTAATATAGTGTGCTAAAATTTACTGTCACTTGTTACTATGGAAAGTAATCCTCTGAGGGGCTTGTTCGGGGTATCTTCACCCCGACTAGTAGAGCAAAGAGTTTCTCCTCAACCTACTAAACCTACTAAAAATGAAAATGCTTGCTTTGAAATTCCTTTGGGTATGGTAGAAAAACTGCTAGTTAATCCTTTTTTAGGAGATGGAACAAAACATCCTGATGAGCATCTAATATATGTGGATGAAGTTTGTGGATTATTTAAGCTTGTAGGTGTACCCGAAGATGTTGTTAAGAAGAAGGTCTTCCCTTTATCTTTGAGGGGAGATGCATTGACATGGTATAGGCTATGTGATGATATGGAGTCTTGGAACTACAAACGATTGAAATTGGAATTTCATCAAAAGTTTTATCCTATGCATCTTGTTCATCGTGATTGCAATTATATATATAATTTTTGGCCTCGCGAAGGAGAAAGCATCGCTCAAGCTTGGGGGAGGCTTAAATCAATGTTATATTCATGCCCCAATCATGAGCTCTCAAGAGAAATGATTATTCAAAAAATTTATGCTCGGCTTTCTGGTAACAATCGCACCATGCTTGATACTTCTTGTGCTGGCTCTTTTATGATGAAGACTATTGAATTCAAATGGGATTTATTGGAAAGAATTAAACGCAACTCTGAAGATTGGGACCTCGACAATGGTAAGGAGTCAGGTATGACACCTAGTTTTGATTGTGTTAAATCTTTTATGGATACCGATATTTTTCGTAAATTTAGCACTAAATATGGACTTGACTCTGAGATAGTAGCTTCTTTCTATGAATCTTTTGCTGCTTATGTTGATCTCCCCAAGGAGAAGTGGTTTAAATATCATCCTCCCATAGAATTAAAAGTAGTTGAACCTATTAAAGTTGAAGAAAAGACTATTACTTATAATGATCCTATTGTTCCTACTTCTTATGTTGAGAAACCACCTTTCCCTGTTAGGATAAAGGATCATGCTAAAGCTTCAACTATGGTTCGTAAAAGCAATATTAAAACATATACACCTCCTGAGCAAGTTAATGTTGAACCTAATATTGCTATTGTTAAAGATCTCTTGTCTGATAATATAGATGGGCATGAGATTTATTTCTGTAATGAAACTGCTAGAATTGCTAAACCCTGTGATAAAGATAAGCCTAGACCTGTGGTAGGCATGCCTGTTATTTCTGTTAAAATAGGAGATCATCGTTATCATGGCTTATGTGATATGGGTGCTAGTGCTAGTGCAATACCATTGACTTATACAAAGAAATTATGCATGACATTGCACCCGCTGAGTTAGAAGATATTGATGTCACAATTAAACTTGCTAATGGAGATACTATTTCACCAATGGGAATTGTTAGAGATGTTGAAGTCTTGTGTGGGAAAACTAAATATCCTGCTTATTTTCTTGTTCTGGGTTCCCTACAAGATAGTTTTTGTCCCATTATAGTTGGTAGACCCTTCTTAAATATTGTTAATGCTACCATAGATTGCAAAAGGGATGTTGTTACTGTCGGTTTAGATGATATGACTCATGAATTTAATTTTTTAAATTTAGTAGACAACACCGTGAAGAAGAATTACCTAGTAAGATGAAATTATTGGTCTTGCTTCTATTGCCGTACCTCCTAGTGATCCTTTAGAACAATATCTGCTAGACCATGAAAATGAAATGTTTATGAATGAAAGAAGGGAATTAGATGAAGTATTCTTTAAACAGGAACCTATTGTGAAAAACAATTTACCTGTTGAAATCCTAGGGGATCCTCCTCCACCCAAGGGTGATCCCATGTTTGAGCTTAAATCGTTACCAGATACTCTTAAATATGCTTATCTTGATGAGAAAAGGATATACCCTGTTACTATTAGTGCTAACCTTTCAGAACATGAAGAAGAGAGATTATTGAAAACTCTGAAGAAGCACCGTGCTGCTATTGGGTGTACTCTTGGTGATCTTAAGGGAATTAGTCCCACTCTATGTCAACATAAAATTAATTTGGAAGAAGATGCTAAACCAGTCTGTGATCATCAACGCCGTCTGAATCCTAAAATGAAAGAAGTGGTAAGAAAGGAGATACTAAAGCTCCTTGAGGCAGGTATAATTTATCTCGTTGCTGATAGTAAGTGGGTAAGTCATGTCCATTGTGTCCCTAAGAAGGGAGGTATTACTGTTATTCCTAATGATAAAGATGAATTGGTTCCTCAAAGAATTATTACTGGTTATAGGATGGTAATTGATTTCCGCAAATTAAATAAGGCTACTAAGAAAGATCTTTACCCCTTACCTTTTATCGATCAAATGCTAGAAAGATTATCCAAACATACACATTTTTGCTTCCTAGATGGTTATTCTGGTTTCTCACAAATACCTATGTCAGCCAAAGATCAATCAAAGACTACTTTTACATGCCCTTTTGGTACTTTTGCTTATAGACGTATGCCTTTTGGTTTATGTAATGCACCTGCTACCTTTCAAAGATGCATGATGGCTATATTCTCTGACTTTTGTGAAATGATTTTGTGAGGTTTTCATGGATGACTTTTCCGTCTATGGATCTTCTTTTGATGATTGCGTGAGCAACCTTGATCGAGTTTTGCACAGATGTGAAGAAACTAATCTTGTCTTGAATTGGGAAAAGTGCCACTTTATGGTTAATGAAGGTATTGTCTTGGGGCATAAAGTTTCTGAAAGAGGTAGTGAAGTTGATAAAGCCAAGGTTGATGCTATTGAAAAGATACCATGTCCCAAGGACATCAAAGGTATAAGAAGTTTCCTGGGTCATGCCGGTTTTTTGAGGAGGTTCATTAAGGACTTCTCAAAAATTTCGGGGCCTCTGACTAATTTATTACAAAAAGATATATGCTACCTCTTGAGCTTGCGTTGGTTTTCCCCGAAGAGGAGAGGATGATGCAGCAGAGTAGCGTAAGTATTTCCCTCAGTTTTTGAGAACCAAGGTATCAATCCAGTAGGAGACCATGCTCAAGTCCCTTGTACCTGCACAAAACGATAGCTACTCGCAACCAACGCGATTAGGGGTTGTCAATCCCTTCATTGTCACTTACGAGAGTGAGATCTGATAGATAGTATTTTTGGTATGGAAATGCAAAGTGAAAAGTAAAAGGCAAAGTAAAAAAAAGCAAAGCAAGATTAAAGTGATGGAGATTGATATGATTGGAATAGACCCGGGGCCATAGGTTTCACTAGTGGCTTCTCTCAAGAGCATAAGTATTCTACGGTGGGTGAACAAATTACTGTTGAGCAATTGACAGAATTGAGCATAGTTATGAGAATATCTAGGCATGATCATGTATATAGGCATCACGTCCGTGACAAGTAGACCGAAACGATTCTGCATCTACTACTATTACTCCACTCATCGACCGCTATCTAGCATGCATCTAGAGTATTAAGTTAAAAATAGAGTAACGCTTTAAGCAAGATGACATGATGTAGAGAGATAAATTCATGCAATATGAAATAAACCCCATCTTGTTATCCTCGATGGCAACGATACAATACGTGCCTTGCTGCCCCTTCTGTCACTGGGAAAGGACACCGCAAGATCGAACCCAAAGCTAAGCACTTCTCCCATGGCTAGAAAAACCAATCTAGTAGGCCAAACCAAGCTGATAATTCGAAGAGACTTGCAAAGATAACCAATCATACATAAAAGAATTCAGAGAAGATGCAAATATTATTCATAGATAGACTTGATCATAAACCCACAATTCATCGGTCTCAATAAACACACCACAAAAAGAAGAAGATTACATCGAATAGATCTCCACAAGAGAGGGGGAGAACTTTGTATTGAGATCCAAAAAGAGAGAAGAAGCCATCTAGCTACTAACTATGGACCCGAAGGTCTGAGGTAAACTACTCACACTTCATCGGAGAGGCTATGATGATGTAGAAGCCCTCCGTGATGACGGCCCTCTCCGGCGGAGCTCCGGAATAGGCCCCAAGATGGGATCTCGTGGATACAGAAAGTTGCGGCGGTGGAATTAGGTTTTTGGCTCCGTCTCTATTCGTTTGAGGGTACGTAGGTATATATAGGAGGAAGAAGTACGTCGGTGGAGCTTCGGTGGGCCCACGAGGGTGGGGCACGCCTGGGGGTATAGGGCGCGCCCCCCTACCTCGTGCCCACCTTGAAGCTTCCTTGGCGTAGGGTCCAAGTCTCCTGGGTCATATTCGGTGAGAAAATCACGTTCCCGAAGGTTTCATTCCGTTTGGACTCCGTTTGATATTCCGTTTCTTCGAAACACTGAAATAGGCAAAAAACAGCAATTCTAGGCTGGGCCTCCGGTTAATAGGTTAGTCCCAAAAATAATATAAAAGTGGGAAATAAAGCCCAATATAGTCCAAAACAGTAGATAATATAGCATGGAGCAATCAAAAATTATAGATACCTTGGAGACGTATCAGGCATCCCCAAGCTTAACTCCTGCTCGTCCTCGAGTAGGTAAATGATAAAAGAGAATTTTTTATGTGGAGTGCTACTTGGCATAATTTTAATGCAAATTTTCTTAATTGTGGTATGAATATTCAGATTAGAAAGATTCAAGACAAAAGTTCATATTGACATAGAGAATAATAATACTTCAAGCAAACCAACAAAGCAATTATGTTTTCTCAAAGTAACATGGCCAAAGAAAGTTCATCCCTACAAAATCATATAGTTTAGTCATGCTCCATTTTCGTCACAAGAATGCTCTCATCATGCACAACCCCGATGACAAGCCAAGCAATTGTTTCATACCTTAATAATTTCAAACTCATAAACTTTCACGCAATACATGAGCATGAGCCATGGATATAGCACTATGGGTGGAATAGAATATAATGATGGGGGTTATGTGGAGAAGACAAAAAGGAGAAAGTCTCACATCAACGAGGCTAATCAATGGGCTATGGAGATGCCCATCGATTGATGTTAATGCAAGGAGTAGGGATTGCCATGCAACAGATGCGCTAGAGCTATAAATGTATGAAAGCTCAACAAAAGAAACTAAGTGGGTGTGCATCCAACTTGCTTGCTCACGAAAACCTAGGGCACTTGAGGAGGCCCATTGTTGGAATATACAAGCCAAGTTCTATAATGACAAATTCCCACTAGCATATGAAAGTGACAAAACACGAGACTCTCTATCATGAAGATTTTGAAGCACAAGTGTGGAAAAAGGATAGTAGCATTGCCCCTTTTTATTTTATTTTTATTTTTTGGGCCTTCTTTTTTTTCTTTGGTCTATCTCCTTTTTTTGGGACAATGCTCTATTGAATGATGATCATCACACTTCTATTTATTTACAACTCAATGATTACAACTCGATACTAGAACAAATTATGACTCTATATGGATGCCTCCGGTGGTGTACCGGGATATGCAATGAATCAAGACTGACAAGTATGAAAGAATTATGGACGGTGGCTTTGCCACAAATACTATGTGAACTACATGATCATGCTAGCAATATGACAATGATAAATGTGTCATGATAAACTGGATGGTGGAAAGTTGCATGGCAATATATCTCGGAATGGCTATGGAAATGCCATAATAGGTAGGTATGGTGGCTGTTTTGAGGAAGATATAAGGAGGTTTATGTGTGAAAGAGCGTATCGTATCACGGGGTTTTGATGCACCGGCGAAGTTTGCACCAAATCTCAATGTGAGAAAGGGCAATGCACGATACCGTAGAGGCTAGCAATGATGGAAGGGTGAGAGTGCGTATAATCCATGGACTCAACATTAGTCATAAACAACTCATATACTTATTGCAAAAATCTACAAGCCATCAAAAACCAAAGCATTACGTGCATGCTCCTAGGGGGATAGATTGGTAGGAAAAGACCATCGCTCGTCCCCGACCGCCACTCATAAGGAGGACAATCAAATAACACCTCATGTTTCAAATTTGTTGCATAACGTTTACCATACGTGCATGCTACGGGACTTGCAAACTTTAACTCAAGCACTTCTCAAATTCACAATTACTCTACTAGCATGACTTTGATATTACTACCTCCATATCTCAAAACAATTATCAAGCATCCAACTTTTCTTAGTATTCAACGCACTCACAAGAAAGTTTCACAAATCTTGAATACCAAGCATGTTATTATTAAGCAAATTACCATGCTATTAAGACTCTCAAAACAATTTAAGTGAAGCATGAGAGATCAATAGTTTCTTTAAAACAAATCCACCACCGTGCTCTAAAGATCTAAGTGAAGCACATAGAGCAAAATTATAACGCTCAAAAAATATAAGTGAAGCACATAGAGTATTCTATCAAATTCTAATTCACTTATGGCTCTCTCAAAAGGTGTGTACAACAAGTATGATTGTGGCACACTAGCAAACAAAGACACAAATAATACAAGACGCTCCAAGCAAAACACATATCATGTTGATGAATAAAAATATAGCTCCAAGAAAATTACCGATGGAAGTAGACGAAAGAGGGGATGCCTTCCGGGGCATCCCCAAGCTTTGACTTTTTGGTGTCCTTGGATTATCTTGGGGGTGCCATGGGCATCCCCAAGCTTAGGCTCTTGCCACTCCTTGTTTCATAATCCATCAAAAGAATTCACCCAAAACTTGGAAACTTCACAACACAAAACTCAGTAGAAATCTCGTGAGCTCCGTTAGAGAAAGAAAACAAAAGACCACTTCAATGTACTGTAATGAACTCATTCTTTATTTATATTGGTGTTAAACCTACTGTATTACAACTTCTCTATGGATTATAAACTATTTTACTAGCCATAGATTCATCAAAATAAGCAAACAACACACAAAAAACAGAATCTGTCAAAAACAGAACAATCTGTAGTAATCTGTAACTAACGCAAACTTCTGGAACTCCAAAAAATCTACCAAAATTGGACGACCTAGACAATTATTTATTGATTAGCAGCAATTGGAATAAGTATTTTATCACATTCTGATGATTTTTAATAATTCAGGCACTAAACGCAAAGTTTCTGGAAATTACAGCAAGATCAAATAACTATCATCCAAGAAGATCCAATAGGTCTAACTTGGCACAAACACTAATTAAAACACAAAACCACATCCAAACAGAAGGTAGATGGGTTATTTATTCCCTAACAGAAGAAAAACACAAAAAACTAAAAATAAAATTAGGTTGCCTCCCAACAAGCGCTATTGTTTAACGCCCCTAGCTAGGCATAAAACCGAGGATAGATCTAGGTATTGACATCTTTGGTAGGCAATCCATAAGTGGCTCTCATGATAGTTTCATATGGCAATTTTATTTTCTTCCTAGGAAAGTGTTCCATGCCCTTTTTTAATGGAAATTGAAATCTAATATTCCCTTCCTTCATATCAATAATCGCACCAACCGTTCTAAGGAAAGGTCTACCAAGAATAATAGGGCAAGAAGGATTGCAATCTATATCAAGAACAATGAAATCTACGGGCACATAATTTCTATTTGCAACAATAAGAACATCATTAATTCTTCCCATAGGTTTCTTAATAGTGGAATCCGCAAGATGCAAGTTTAGAGAGCAATCATCAAAATCGCGGAAATCTAGCAAATCACACAAAGTTTTGGGGATAGTGGAAACAATAGCACCCAAATCACACAAAGCATAAAACTCATGATCTTTAATTTTAATTTTAATAGTTGGTTCCCACTCATCATAGAGTTTTCTAGGGATAGAAACTTTCAACTCAAGCTTTTCTTCATAAGATTGCATCAAGGCATCAACGACATGTTCGGTAAAGGCTTTCTTTTGACTATAAGCATGTGGAGAATTTAGCATGGATTGCAACAAGGAAATACAATCAATTAAAGAGCAACTTTCATAATTAAATTCCTTGAAATCCAATATAGTGGGTTTAGCAACATCTAGATTTTTATTTCTTTCAATCCCACTTTCATCAATTTCATCATAGAGATCTAAATACTCCGAATTTTTGGAACGCCTTCTAGGTAAAGGAAGATCATATTCAGTTTCATCAAGATTCATATTGCAAAACAAAGATTTGATAGGGGACACATCAATAACTTTTAGATCTTCATCTTGATTTCATAGGAATTCAGTTTAGCGGCCATCTTATTGACTAAGGTGGCTTGCATATCCGAAATTTCAGCAGTCGTCTTTTCTAGACGAGCAATTTGGGATCTTATACCATCAAATTGTTTAGACATATCATCAAGCTGTTTATTCATATAACTCATGAAACTTTTTTGTTCCTTAAGCTCATTTCTAAAGAAATTGTTATGCTCAAATTGCAAAACCATAAACTTCCTAATGTTGTTTTTGATCTCCTCTAACTTTTAAGGTGAAGATCACCAAATCTCGGTTGAGCCATCGCGACATACAAGCAATCCAACACACGACCAAACAAAAGGCAAGCAAGAAAAAGGCAAACAAAGAAAGGAGGAGGAGAAGGAGAAAGAGAGGGTGAATAAAACGGCAAGGGTGAAGTGGGGGAGAGGAAAACGAGAGGCAAATGGCAACTAATGTAATGCAAGAGATATGAATTGTGATGGGTACTTGGTATGTTGACTTTTTGCGTAGACTCCCCGGCAACGGCGCCAAAAATTCTTCTTGCTACCTCTTGAGCTTGCGTTGGTTTTCCCCGAAGAGGAGAGGATGATGCAGCAGAGTAGCGTAAGTATTTCCCTCGGTTTTTGAGAACCAAGGTATCAATCCAGTAGGAGGCCACGCTCAAGTCCCTTGTACCTGCACAAAACGATAGCTACTCGCAACCAACGCGATTAGTGGTTGTCAATCCCTTCACGGTCACTTACGAGAGTGAGATCTGATAGATAGTATTTTTGGTATTTTTGGTATAGAGATGCAAAGTGAAAAGTAAAAGGCAAAGTAAAAAAGCAAAGCAAGATTAAAGTGATGGAGATTGATATGATGAGAATAGACCCAGGAGACATAGGTTTCACTAGTGGCTTCTCTCAAGAGCATAAGTATTCTATGGTGGGTGAACAAATTACTGTTGAGAAATTGACAGAATTGAGCATAGTTATGAGAATATCTAGGCATGATCATGTATATAGGAATCACGTCCGTGACAAGTAGACCGAAACGATTCTGCATCTACTACTATTACTCCACTCATCGACCGCTATCTAGCATGCATCTAGAGTATTAAGTTAAAAATAGAGTAACGCTTTAAGCAAGATGACATGATGTAGAGAGATAAATTCATGCAATATGAAATAAACCCCATCTTGTTATCCTCGATGGCAACGATACAATACATGCCTTGCTGCCCCTTCTGTCACTGGGAAAGGACACCGCAAGATCGAACCCAAAGCTAAGCACTTCTCCCATGGCTAGAAAAACCAATCTAGTAGGCCAAACCAAACTGATAATTCAAAGAGACTTGCAAAGATAACCAATCATACATAAAAGAATTCAGAGAAGATTCAAATATTATTCATAGATAGACTTGATCATAAACCCACAATTCATCGGTCTCAATAAACACACCGCAAAAAGAAGAATATTACATCGAATAGATCTCCATGAGAGAGGGGGAGAACTTTGTATTGAGATCCAAAAAGAGAGAAGAAGCCATCTAGCTACTAACTATGGACCCGAAGGTCTGAGGTAAACTACTCACACTTCATCGGAGAGGCTATGATGATGTACAAGCCCTTCGTGATGACGACCCTCTCTGGCGGAGCTCCGGAACAGGCCCCAAGATGGGATCTCGTGGATACAGAAAGTTGCGGCGGTGGAATTAGGTTTTTGGCTCCGTCTCTATTCGTTTGGGGGTACGTAGGTATATATAGGAGGAAGAAGTACGTCGGTGGAGCTTCAGTGGGCCCACGAGGGTGGGGGCGTGCCTGGGGGTATAGGGCGCGCCCCCATACCTCGTGCCCACCTCGAAGCTTCCTTGGCGTAGGGTCCAAGTCTCCTGGGTCATATTCGGTGAGAAAATCACGTTCCCGAAGGTTTCATTCCGTTTGGACTCCGTTTGATATTCCATTTCTTCGAAACACTGAAATAGGCAAAAAATAGCAATTCTAGGCTGGGCCTCCGGTTAATAGGCTAGTCCCAAAAATAATATAAAAGTGGAAAATAAAGCCCAATATAGTCCAAAACAGTAGATAATATAGCATGGAGCAATCAAAAATTATAGATACGTTGGAGACATATCAGGCATCCCCAAGCTCAACTCCTGCTCGTCCTCGAGTAGGTAAATGATAAAAAAGAGAATTTTTTATGCGGAGTGCTACTTGGCATAATTTTAATGCAAATTTTCTTAATTGTGGTATGAATTTCAGATTAGAAAGATTCAAGACAAAAGTTCATATTGACATAGAGAATAATAATACTTCAAGCAAACCAATAAAGCAATTATGTTTTCTCAAAGTAACATGGCCAAAGAAAGTTCATCCCTACAAAATCATATAGTTTAGTCATGCTCCATTTTCGTCACAAGAATGCTCTCATCATGCACAACCCCAATGACAAGCCAAGAAATTGTTTCATACCTTAATAATTTCAAACTCATAAACTTTCACGCAATACATGTGCGTGAGCCATGGATATAGCACTATGGGTGGAATAGAATATAATGATGGGGGTTATGTGGAGAAGACAAAAAGGAGAAAGTCTCACATCAACGAGGCAAATCAATGGTCTATGGATATGCCCATCCATTGATGTTAATGCAAGGAGTAGGGATTGCCATGCAACGGATGCGCTAGAGCTATAAATGTATGAAAGCTCAACAAAAGAAACTAAGTGGGTGTGCATCCAACTTGCTTGCTCACGAAGACCTAGGGCACTTGAGGAGGCCCATTGTTGGAATATACAAGCCAAGTTCTATAATGAAAAATTCCCACTAGCATATGAAAGTGACAAAACACGAGACTCTCTATCATGAAGATTTTGAAGCACAAGTGTGGAAAAATGATAGTAGCATTGCCCCTTTTTATTTTTTATTTTTATTTTTTGGGCCTTTTTTTTCTTTGGCCTTTCTCCTTTTTTTGGGACAATGCTCTATTGAATGATGATCATCACACTTCTATTTATTTACAACTCAATGATTACAACTCGATACTAGAACAAATTATGACTCTATATGGATGCCTCCGGCGGTGTACCGGGATATGCAATGAATCAAGAGTGACAAGTATGAAATAATTATGGACGGTGGCTTTGCCACAAATACTATGTCAACTACATGATCATGCTAGCAATATGACAATGATGAATGTGTCATCATAAACTGGATGGTGGAAAGTTGCATGGCAATATATCTCGGAATGGCCATGGAAATGCCATAATAGGTAGGTATGGTGGCTGTTTTGAGGAAGATATAAGGAGGTTTATGTGTGAAAGATCGTATCATATCACGGGGTTTGGATGCACCGGCGAAGTTTGCACCAAATCTCGATGTGAGAAAGGGCAATGCACGATACCGTAGAGGCTAGCAATGATGGAAGGGTGAGAGTGCGTATAATCCAAGGTTGATGCTATTGAAAAGATGCCATGTCCCAAGGACATCAAAGGTATAAGAAGTTTCCTGGGTCATGCCGGTTTTTTGAGGAGGTTCATTGAGGACTTCTCAAAAATTTTGGGGCCTCTGACTAATTTATTACAAAAAGATATATGCTACCTCTTGAGCTTGCGTTGGTTTTCCCCGAAGAGGAGAGGATGATGCAGCAGAGTAGCATAAGTATTTCCCTCAGTTTTGAGAACCAAGGTATCAATCCAGTAGGAGGTCATGCTCAAGTCCCTTTTACCTGCACAAAATGGTAGCTACTCGCAACCAACGCGATTAGGGGTTGTCAATCCCTTCACGGTCACTTACGAGAGTGAGATCTGATAGATAGTATTTTTGGTATTTTTGGTATAGAGATGCAAAGTGAAAAGTAAAAGGCAAAGTAAAAAAAGCAAAGCAAGATTAAAGTGATGGAGATCGATATGATGAGAATAGACCCGGGGGGCCATAGGTTTCACTAGTGGCTTCTCTCAAGAGCATAAGTATTCTACGGTGGGTGAACGAATTACTGTTGAGCAATTGACAGAATTGAGCATAGTTATGAGAATATCTAGGCATGATCATGTATATAGGAATCACGTCCGTGACAAGTAGACCGAAATGATTCTGCATCTACTACTATTACTCCACTCATCGACCGCTATCCAGCATGCATCTAGAGTATTAAGTTAAAAATAGAGTAACGCTTTAAGCAAGATGACATGATGTAGAGAGATAAATTCATGCAATATGAAATAAACCCCATCTTATTATCCTCGATGGCAACGATACAATACGTGCCTTGCTGCCCCTTCTGTCACTGGGAAAGGACACCGCAAGATCGAACCCAAAGCTAACCAAACTAATAATTCAAAGAGACTTGCAAAGATAACCTATCATACATAAAAGAATTCAGAGAAGATTCAAATATTATTCATAGATAGACTTGATCATAAACCCACAATTCATCGGTCTCAACAAACACATCACAAAAAGAAGAAGATTACATCGAATAGATCTCCATCAGAGAGGGGGAGAACTTTGTATTGAGATCCAAAAAGAGAGAAGAAGCCATCTAGCTACTAACTATGGACCCGAAGGTCTGAGGTAGACTACTCACACTTCATCGGAGAGGCTATGATGATGTAGAAGCCCTCCATGATGGCGGCCCTCTCCGGTGGAGCTCCAGAACAGTCCCCAAGATGGGATCTCGTGGATACAGAAAGTTGCGGCGGCAGAATTAGGTTTTTGGCTCCGTCTCTGTTCGTTTGGGGGTATGTAGGTATATATAGGAGGAAGAAGTACGTCGGTGGAGCTTCGGTGGGCCCACGAGGGTGGGGGCGCGCCTGGGGGTATAGGGAGCATCCCCCTACCTCGTGCCCACCTCGAAGCTTCCTTGGCGTAGGGTCCAAGTCTCCTGGGTCATATTTAGTGAGAAAATCACGTTCCCGAAGGTTTCATTCCGTTTGGACTCCGTTTGATATTTCGTTTCTTCGAAACACTGAAATAGGAAAAAAACAACAATTCTGGGCTGGGCCTCCGGTTAATAGGTTAGTCCCAAAAATAATATAAAGTGGAAAATAAAGCCCAACATAGTCCATTTCCTCAAAAAATAGTAGATAATATAGCATGGAGCAATCAAAAATTATAGATACGTTGGAGACGTATCAATATACGTTGGAGCCCAATTCTTTTATGATTTGAGGCATTACTTTTGGGATGACTGTCGGGGAAACTGATCCACCAACACCTATGGGGACAGGGCCCCTTTCGGTTCAGAGGGGGGCGGAGGCCGCACAAAGAGCGGATCGAGGCAGTACACGCGAGCAATTTTACCCAGCTTCGGGCCGCACGGATGCGTAAAACCCTACTGCTGCTTGTTTGTGTGTATTGAATTCTTGCTCAGGAGCGATGGACGCTGCCAGACCGAGCGTGAGAGTGTTCCTGGTGTTTCGAATGAGCCGAACCCCTTCTATGTTGCGCTTGGGCCTCCTTTTATACTTTCAAGGGGTCACCGACAGGTGGCAACGTAGACTAGAAGGGTAAAAATGGAAAAGAATGCGGTAGGTGCAGCTACCGCTACTGTGGACACAGTGCACCCTACCTAACTCTGACGGCAGGGGACAAGGTCATTGAATGCCCGTCTGAGTTGCCTAAATAGTGCAAAAAGTGACTGTTAGGAGCGCCACCGTTTGCCACGATGGCCTTCTCTTCATGTCCGCTTGCCACCGCGTACCCCTGGCTGCACAGGCTCCCGCCACGCGCCCCTGAGGAAGCCTCATGGCGACACGCGGGTGGGTGTGCTGGAGCGTGGGTACAGAGTGGCAGCGGGCCCCCGGCGAATACCTTGCCGGGGTCGTCGTCTTGTCGAGTCCAGAAGCTTGTCGCCCACCGGACCTTGCCGGGATGTGCGGTGCATCGCGGCAAGTTTCTTGAAGTGCCGTGGTTTGGCCTTCCCGGCAAGCTCCTCTTGCCGGGGCCTTGTCTCTTCCCGGCAAGATCCTCTTGCCGGGGCCTTGTCTCTTCATCTTGAATGCTTTGTTCTTGAAGGGGCTCCAAGGGAACCCACGGAGGACCCTGGCGGTCGTTCGGCAAGCCTTGCCGCGGGGCGCTGCAACTGCCCGTGCACGAGTTCGGGATACTAGGGTACCCCTACTCTAGTACACCGACAGGAGCCCCCGGGTCTGGGCCATACACGGTGCCGAGCGCTGTTGGGCCAGGCCCAAAACAGGGCACGGGCATGCGCGGGCCTGGGGTATGCCGAATCTAACTCCGTATCCACCGCACCCCCCGCAACGGCACGCGTCAATCACGGCGCCGTGGGGGAGATCATGGGTGGTTCTTTACTTGGAAGGCCGAAATGTCCGCCCCGTCCCTCTTTATAAGCAGGGGAAACAGGGGCATTTCCTCCATCTTCGTCATTCGCTGCTACAATCTCAGAAACCTCCGCCGCCCTCCTCCGCTTCCAAAGTCGAAAGAGAGCAGCGCTCCGCTCCCGTCGCCGCCGCCACTACCAGCGCCGTCGATCTCCCCCACCGCCTCCGCCATGGCTCCGAAGCCCGGAAAGGGGAAGGCCGCGAAAGCTGTGAAGTCGACCGAAGCGCAGCGGCTTGAGGCGCTGCGGAAAGAGCGGGCCACCTTCCTCCCCGAGCTCTCCGCAAAGGATCTGAGGGAGTGGTACTATCTCTTCTGGTCGACGGAGACATGGGCGCATCCGCGCACAAAGGTACTCTCCGCCATCACCTCGCAAGAAGCTCCAGTTGGCGGGTACCCTTTCTTTGTCGTGTTCTTCTACTGCAGGCTCTGCCCGCCATTCTCTAATTTCTTCTGTGATATCATGAACACCTACGGGCTCCACCTCCTTGATTTTACCCCAACGCCGTCTTGACCATGGCAGTTTTCGCCCATCTATGCGAAAACTTTGTCGGAGTCCACCCCAACGTAGCTCTCTTCCGCCATTTCTTCATGCCCCGTGTCGAGAGAGGGGAAACCCTTGCTGGGGGGATCGCCTGGATCTCGCGAGCCGGCAAGATGGAGACCTATCTGGAGGGGGAGCTCCGCAGCAAGTGGGATGAGTGGAGAGCAAACTGGTGCTGGGTTGTAGAGGAGAACCCGCAGCCGTTCACCGCCCTGCGCCAAGCCCCAGCAGTGCGAGGCAATGATTGGAGCGCTCTGTCCGCGGACGATGACAAGTTGAAGATCGCCACCACCCGGATCTTGCGCCTCAGGCTTGCCGGGTTGACTGTAGGAGCTGTCGGCGCAGATTTCCTCCGCCGCTGCATCGCCCCTCTGCAGGCGAAGGGGAGACCCGCCTGGGAATTTGGAGGCCCGGCAGACATCATGAGGTTGCGCCCAGGCCTCAACTTCAATTTCACCGTCATAGAATTGGATGGGATACTTAAGGAAATATTCAAGCACGACCCGCAGCATCCTGAGTGGTTCAGGTTGCCGGCAGGCGTTGTGCCTCTGTGTAACAACTCCTCGCGCGACCGCATCTGCGCAATGATGCCATTGTGTGACTCGCACGGGATCGCTCCAACTTGGCAAGAGCCCGCCGGCGACGTCGTGCAGCAGTTCTTCGACAGCCTAGTGGAGGTGGCGGTCAATGCTGACGAGAAGAAGCTCCTCACCCGCGACACCACTGATCAAGAGATGGAGCGCATAGCCACCAGGGTGGAAGAGGCGGCGGCAGCCGCGGCCGCGGGTGAATTCGGGTTCACCGTGGAGGAAGCGGACGCGGCGTTGGCGATGAGTCTTGCCGAACGGGAGCAGCCCGAAGAGGAAGAAGAGCTCACCGCGCCCGACGCCGAGTCGAACGAGCCCGCCGAGGGTGCGAGTGGCCCGCCATCTCCGAGGAGCTTGCCGCGAGCAGGACCCGCAGCACAGCCCCCAGCACAGCCAAGAAGGCGCCTCCACAGGGTTGGCGACATAGCAGGGCGGCAAGTGGGCCAACAGCCGCAGCGTCGCGCGACGCACTCTACCGCGGCAAGTACGGTTGCCGCGGGAGTGCCTCCCGCCGCAGTGACAACTAAAGCGGGGCCGTCTCGGGCTAGCGCCGCAGCCCCCGCCAAGCGGTCAAGGGATCCCACCTCTCCACCTCGTCACGCTGGAAGTGGGCCGAACTTCGACCTCTCCGCGCTCAGCTCCGACGAGGAGGAAGAAGAAGAAGAGTAAGATTCCCTTGCTTGTTCTTGTAGTTCTTCAACTTGCTGATTTTGTCTTGCATCGGATCTGATCCACCCTGGGCTCTTCTTTTCAGGACTCTGGCCCAGAGGGCGGCGAAGAGGGCCAAGGCTCAGGTGGTGGTCATCGAGGACGAGCCCACTGCGATGACAGGAGGCGCGCCCGAGACCACCTTGCCGGATCCGGCCATCACTTCGCAGAGCAGCCCCCAGCGCAGCCCCCAGCGTAAGCATATGGTTTACTTTCTGCTTCTGGGTGCGCGTGGTTGCTCTTTTCCTTTGTTGACATCTGATCACTGGTTTGTTTGTGCAGGAGCAGAACAGCTTCATCAGGAGGGCGTGGTGATCTCCTCCGACTCGTCGTCTGCTTCGACTATGCCGCCAAGGGCGGACCCCCCGGCAAGGGAGCGTCCTCCGGTAAGGGAGGAGCCTCCGGCAAGGGAGGAGTCTCCGGCAAGGGACAGCACTAACGATCCGCCGGTGGTGGAGGTCATGACAGCAGATCCTAGCACAGGTAGTCCTTCTTGCCCGAAACTTTCCTTGTAGTCTTCTGCTGATTTCTCTTCTGGGATACTTGTTTGATTTCTCCTTCTTCTCCGGTCGTCAGACCCACCCTCCGCGGATCCGATGGAGACCGAGGCGGGCGGCGAGGAGGACGCGTGCGGCAATACTGATGATGCCGCGGCCATCGAAGAAGGAGTCGGCGCTGACGTGCCCGCCGGCGAAGAGGCCGCCAAGGCTGCTGCCGAAGAAGCTGGCGGGGGATCTGGCGATCGCACTGACGGTCCTGAGGCTGCAGGAGCGCCAGGCGCTGCACCGACCGCCGATCCCTCCGCCGCTGCCGCGGCGGCAGACTCTGAGGAGTCCCAGCCCGGCGCCTATCTGAAAGCCGGCGAGGGCATCTTCATCAAGCTCCCCTGGGCGTCGAGCTCCAGGGCGCCGATGGAAGGAGAAGCTCTGGATGGGGAGGTGCTTGCCTCCGCCGGGTTGTCGATCGTCGACGCACCGGGAAGCAGCAGCGGCGAGCCTGAGGAGGAGCGGCTGCTATGGAGGCTGCTGGCGCTCTACCGCGCCCGCCAAGTCAAGTTGGAGTCCCGGGAAGCGCTTGTCGCGAGGGCGAGCGTGGACATAGAGAAGCGTGCAGAGGAGCTCCGGGGTCTTCGCCAAGAAACTCTCCAGGCCTTGGCGGAGGAGCGGGAGCAGCTTGCTGAGGAGCGGAAGGCCTTCCTCCTTGAGAAGGCTGAGGCTGAAGAGCAGCAGCGGCTCACCGGCGAGAAGCTGTACGCGCGAGAAGGCGAGCTGACTCAGCAGAAAGTGAACCTTGATAGCCACGAAGAGGAGCTTGCCGCGCGCGAACGGGCACTTGGCGGGACGCTCCAAGAGGCAAAGGATGTGGCTGCGGCTGCCGAGGCCGCCAAGAAAGAATTGGAGGCAAAGGTGGCGCAGCTAGAAGCTGATCTGAAGGTTGGTGGCGAAGAGCTTGCCACGCTCAAGCTAGAGCGCAAGAAGGACGCCCTTGCCCACGGTGAGCTGCAGGGCCGACTCGCCGAGAGGGGCAAGGAACTGAGCGCCGCCAAGGATTCCAACGCAGATCTGACGCTGAAGCTGGCCACCTTGACGGAGACGTTGGACAGCGCCAGGAAACGGGAGGCAGACTTGAAGAAAGACATCAAGGCCAACGATGCGCTGCTGGCGAGGGCCGTCGAAACCCAGAATCTTCTCAGAGATACTGTGGCACTCTGGACGGAGGGCCTCGTGAACATTGCTGCAGTCATTGAAGAGGAGCTGGTGCAATTGGGGGTGGAAGGCTTCGGGTATTCCTCCGACGAGAATCTCCAACCCAGCGCCAAGCTCACTCTGTTCTTCAAGGGCGTGGCGACGGCTCTCCAGCAGCTCCGGGAACGGATCCCAAAGCAGCTGGCCGACGAGTCGCGCACGATTTGCACCGGAGTTCTGGAGAAGGTGCTGATGAAGGTGTCCTTCCGCAATCCGGGCCTCCGCCTCACCAATATCCTCAGGACCTTGCCGCCAGAAGCTGATCTGGAGGAGCTCAAAGCCCTTGTCACACCCATTGTGGACAAGGTGAGCGGAATCAAGAGGGTCGAAGGCGATCGCGTAGATTAGGCTGCCCACTTCTTCTTTCCTTGTCGCTGCCAGCCATGTCACGGGAACACTTTATTAGAGGCGCGACAAATTATTTTTGTAATATAACTCTATCTTAGGTAATAAATTGCTGTGTTACTTCCTTTACTCGACTCTTGGCTTTGTATGGTTCTGCCCTACGCTTTCTAGGGAAACTTGCCGGTGCAGGCACCCTTGCCGCGAGCGCCGAGTGCGGAACTTCAGCAGCCTGCTGGCGGGGTCGCTACCGACAAGCAACCTTGTCGCAACTAGCTGCAGCTCACTTAAGTTATTGAGCGGACTCGAAACAAAGTAAGGGCGCAGCTAGCTACGAGTTGGTTCCTCTGCGCACAGGTTTTCCATACAAAGCACGGTCGTTCAAGGAAAATAACTCAAAAACTTAAAAAACTGATTGCTCAAACTTTAGCAACTTAGCTTTTCTGTCGTCTGCTTCCCGGCAAGGAGAAACTTTCTTGAACGGCCTGGTCCACACCATTATCTTCTCCTCCCCCCCCCCCCGGTAAACCTTGTGGGCGAGGGAACCTTCCTTCTTTTGAGAAAGAAACAGAGAAATAAAGTAATGATATGGAGCCTTGGGCTCGTTATCGCTTACCGGGGTCTGGTGCTGCACAAAGTGTTAGATAACATATGCGAAAAAGGTTTATAGCATAAAAAAACTGACAAGATGTGCGGGGCACATGAACTTTACTGGTGCACGGGGTCTGCGCCCGGCTTTGTACAAAGGATTACATGCAACAGCGGCAAGACTTGTACAAAAGGTGGTTGCCGAAAAAGCTTCCGGCAACCGCGCCCTATGGGTAAAACTTACGAAGATGTTCTATGTTCCAGGAGTTGCTCACCGGAATGCCATCTTCGGTCTCAAGGCGGACAGCGCCGGGCCTAGTGACTCGTTTCACCCGACAAGGGCCTTCCCACTTCGGCGTCAACTTGTTGGAATTCTTGGCGGACTGAACACGCCGAAGAACAAGGTCGCCTTCCTCGATGCTTCTGGCCTTAACTTTGCGGCTATGGTAGCGATGCAAAGCTTGCTGGTAGCGAGCGGCTCGCACAGCAGCCTGAAGACGGTCTTCCTCAAGGAGCAGTGCGTCATCTTGTCGCAGCTGCTCTTGCTCGAGCTCATCATAAGTGAGCACTCGAGGCGACCCGTAAACGAGTTCCGTGGGGAGAACTGCCTCCGCTCCGTAGACTAGAGCGAAGGGTGTCTGGCCAGTGGCTCGATTTGGTGTTGTTCTGATCGACCAAAGAACCACCGGCAGCTCCTCGATCCAGTTTCTTCCGCACTTGTGCAGCCTGTCGAAAGTTCTGGTCTTGAGGCCTCGCAGCACTTCAGCATTTGCCCTCTCCGCTTGACCGTTGCTTCTCGGATGAGCAACAGAAGCGAAGTAGACCTTGGCGCCAAGATCTTGGACGTACTGCATGAAGGTGCGGCTCGTAAATTGCGTGCCGTTGTCGGTGATGATCCTGTTAGGGATCCCGAAACGGCAAACAATCGACCTGAAGAACTTGACTGCTGGCTGTGCTGTCACCTTCCTCACTGGTTCCACTTCCGGCCACTTTGTGAACTTGTCGATGGCGACGTACAAGAACTCAAAGCCCCCGACAGCTTGGGGAAAGGGGCCGAGGATGTCGAGCCCCCAGACCGAAAATGGCCAGGATAAAGGGATCGTCTGGAGAGCTTGAGCTGGTTGGTGTATCTGTTTGGAATGGAACTGGCACGCTTCACACTTGGTTACTTGTGCAGTTGCATCTTGGAGGGCTGTCGGCCAGAAGAAGCCTTGTCGGAATGCTTTGCCGGCAAGTGCTCTTGCGCCAATGTGGTGACCACATATGCCTCCATGTATCTCTGCCAACAGCTGTTGTCCATCTTCCCGGTGAATGCACTTCAATTTCACACCGTTGAGTCTTATTCTGTACAGTGTGTTGTCGACAAACTTGTACATACTTGACTGCCGGGCTACTCTTTCCGGTTCTTCTTGCTCTTCGGGAAGCTCTCCTGTCTGAAGGAAACGGACAATCTGCTGCGCCCATGCTGGAGCTTGCGGCTCGACAACAAGGTCTAAAGGCATATCTGTTGTTGTGGGAACATCCGCTTCTATGGCAAGAACCTGCGGTTCGGCCGGAGCGTGATATTCCCCGGCAAGCTTGCCGGAGCAAAACTTGTCGGGAGCGTCTGCTTCAACGGAACAAACCAAGAGGTTCGCCGGAGCAGACTGCTCCTCAGCACTCTTGGCGTCGATCTTGAGGACCTTCTTGGCGGCGGCTTTGGGAAGCTCTGCCGGAAAGTAGTCATGAGAAACCAACTTCCTCTTCTTATTCTGTCCAGTTGATGGTGTCACGGATGGTTGAGTCAGCTTGAGCACAAAGATCCCTGGTTCCACAGGCAACTTTAGTGCAGCGCACTTTGACAGGCCGTCAGCAACATCGTTCTGAGCTCGTGGAACGTGTTCCATTTGCAGGCCGTCAAAGTGTGCTTCTAGCTTCCTTACTTCATCAACATATGCTTCCATCAACGGACTCTGATAGCTTTTGTTTACTTGGTGGACTACCAACTGCGAGTCACCCCTGACAATGAGCTTGTTGATCCCAAGGTCTGCCGCTATTCTGAGTCTGGCAAGCAAACCTTCATACTCTGCGGTATTGTTCGTTGCTTACTCCTTGGGAAAATGCATCTGAACTACGTACTTGAGGTGCTCTCCGGTGGGTGCGATAAGCAGCACGCCTGTGCCGGCGCCTTGCAGCGAGAAGGCACCATCAAAGTACATCAGCCACTCTTTGCTTGTCTCCTTGACGGGGATGCTCGTCTCTGGAATTTCTTCGTCTGGGGTTGGCGTCCACTCTGCTATGAACTCTGCCAATGCCCTGCTTTGGATCGTTGCAGTGCTCTCAAACTTGAGGCCAAAGCTTGACAGTTCCAATGCCCACTCGACAATCCTGCCTGTTGCTTCTGGATTCTGCAGTATCCTCTTCAACGGAAAGCGAGTGACAACTGTGATCTCGTGTGCCTGGAAGTAATGGCGCAGCTTTCTCAAGGCCATGAGAAGGCCGAAAAGCAATTTTTGCACACCAGAGTACCTCGACCTAGCCCCCTGGAGAAGGGAGCTGACAAAGTAAACTGGGCGCTGCACCATCTTCTTCTGCAGCTCCTTGCACGTCTGCGCAGATTCATCTTTGTCGGGACCAGAGCTTGTTGGAGAAGCCCCCTGCTTGTCGCTAGATTCACTTGTCGCGGTCGCTGGCTCATCATTCGCCTCCCTCTCCGCTGCTAACGCAGCACTAACCACTTGATTGGTTGCCGCTAGGTACAGCAGCAACTTCTCTTGTGGCTTAGGTGCGACAAGTATTGGAGTGGAGGACAGGTACCTCTTCAAGTCCTGCAGCGCATCCTCCGCTTCCGAAGTCCATTTCATTGGACCTGCCTTTTTCAATATTTTGAAAAACGGCAGGGCGCGCTCAGCAGACTTAGAGATAAACCTGCTGAGAGCAGCCACGCAACCGGCAAGCCTTCGCACATCCTTGACGCGCTTCGGTGCTTCAATCTGCTCGATGGCCTTGATCTTGTCGGGGTTGGCTTCAATTCCCTGCTGAGACACAAAGAACCCGAGAAGCTTGCTGGAAGGGACTCCAAACACGCACTTCTCGGGGTTGAGCTTGAGGTTGATCTTGCGCAGATTTGCAAAAGTTTCTTCTAAATCTTGGATCAGGGTAGCCTTGTCCTTGCTCTTGACCACTATATCATCCATGTAGGCTTCCACATTTCTGTGTATCTGTGGCTCAAAAGCGACATGGACTACCCTTGCAAATGTTGAACCAGCATTCTTCAACCCAAAGGGCATCCGTACAAAACAGTATGTGCCGCAAGGGGTGATAAATGCGGTTTTTTCCTCATCCTCTTCTGCCATGAAGATTTGATGGTATCCTGAATATGCATCGAGAAATGAAAGCAAATCACATCCAGCTGTGGAGTCAACAATCAGGTCAATGCGCGGCAAGGGGAATGGGTCTTTGGGACAAGCTTTATTAACATCAGTGAAGTCAATACAAAGTCTCCATTTCCCGTTCGCCTTGCGCACGACTATAGGATTGGCCAACCACGTGGGATGGAGCACTCCTCTAACAAGGCCTGCTGCTTCCAATTTCCTGATCTCTTCTGCAATGAACTCTTGGCGCTCCACTACTTGCTTCCTGACTCTCTGCTTGACGGGCCGCGCATGGGGACAGACGGCAAGGTGGTGCTCGATTACTTTCCTGGGAACACCGGGGATATCAGACGGTTTCCATGCAAACACGTCGACATTCGCCCGCAGGAAAGCAATGAGCGCGCTTTCCTATTTGGGGTCAAGCATGGCACTGATGGTGAAGGTACCACCAGTGCCGTCCTCCTTGGCGGACACCTTCTTGGTCTCGAGTGGAGCTGCCATCGTCTTCTTGCACTTGCCGGTGGAGCTCGATGGTGCGTCCTCGACGGTAGTGCAGCACTCCGAAGAGGTGCGCTTGCCGGAGTGGGCATCAGAGCTCTTGTCGGACTTTGTCTTCTTCTTCCCCCCGGGAGCTTTAGCGGCAAGTGTGTTGCGATCAGCTGCAGCTGCTGCTTCCCGGTAGATCTTGTCGGCACAGATAAGGGCATCCTTCTTGTCGCCGGGGACAGAGATGACACTTATCGGGCCTGGCATCTTGAGCATGTTGTATGCATAGTGAGAGGCTGCCATAAACTTGGCGAGCGCTGGACGGCCAAGGATCCCATTGTAGGGAAATGGAAAATCAGCAATGTCAAACATGACCCTCTCAGTTCTGAAGTTCATCTTGCTGCCAAATGTGACCGGCAACGTGATCTTTCCCTTCGGCTTGCTTCTTCCCGGGTTGATTCCTTGGAATGTGCCGGTCTCTTCGAGCTCGCTGTCAGGGATCTGGAGTTTCTGAAGGACCACGGAGGAGATCAGATTCAAGCCGGCCCCACCGTCAACTAGCATCTTCGTGACCTTGAGGTTGCGGATAGTTGGTGAAACCAACATCGGCAAGCACCCGACCGCAGTTACGCGATCAGGATGATCCTCAATGTCGAAGATGTTAGGCGTGCTGGACCATTTCAGAGGCTTGCGTGACTCTACGGATGGTTCCGCTGCATTAACCTCCCGCATCCACTGCTTGAGTTGGCGGTGCGAAGTATGCAGAGAAGCACCACCGTCAATGCACAGGACCTCTGTAGCTTTCTGAAATTCCTGCTCATCGGCCTCATCATCATCCATGTCTTCGTCGTCGTCGTCATCTTCATCCTTGTCGCGGCCATGGGGAGGCCTATCTCCTTGCCGCTGCTTGGCCTTGCCGCGGCGTCCTCCTCGGCCGGGACGTTTCTTGCCGGATCCACCAGTTCCTTCCTGGGCCTTCTCCTTGTCGCGCCGCTCGTACTCAGCTTTCTGCAGCTCAATGAGCTGCTCAACCTTCTTGCAACTCTAGAGATCGTGGCCCTTGGTGCGGTGGATCTTACAATACTGCTTGCCGGAGCTGTCCTGCTTGTCGGCGGCCGCCACAGGCTGGGCCTCCTTGTCGGAGCCACCAGCTTTAGCTTCCTTGGCGCCACCTCCGTTGCCGGTCTGCTCGACAGCTAGCACTTCCTTGCCCTTCTTCCTTCTGTTGTTCCGCCACCGGCCTTTCCTTGTCGGGGCGGCATCCTCACTGTCGGATCCTCCTACTCATGTATTCTCTCCGGGGAGCCTCCTCCCCTCTTCAGCGCATGCACACTTGTCGGCTAGGGCGTAAAGCTCGCTGACGTCTCTGATCTTACACATCGCCATCTCCTCCCTCATCCTTCGGTTTCGCATGTTCTGATGGAACGCGCTGATGATCGCGGCGGGGTGGACGTCTGGGATGTTGTGATGTACACAGCTGAATCTCTGAATGTACTTGCGCAGTGGCTCTCCTTCCTTCTGGGCGAGCAGATGAAGATCGCTCTCTTGGCCATGTGGCTTGTGGCCGCCTGTAAAGGCGCCGACAAACTGATGGCATAAATCTGCCCAAGAGGAGATGGAATTGTCCGGCAAGTGCATGAGCCAGGACCTGACGTTGGGCTTGAGTACCAGCGGGAAGTAGTTGGCAAGGATCTTGTCGTCTCGTCCCCCAGCAGCCTGCACCGCGATGGTGTAGATGCTGAGAAACTCCGACGGATGCGTCTTGCCGTCGTACTTCTCTGGTACATCTGGTTTGAAATTCTTTGTGCTGGGCCACTGGACTTGCCGCAGCTCACGGGTGAACGCAGGACAACCTACCGCGTACGACAGATCGCCTGGTTCCCCTGGCGCATGCATGTCAATAGAGGGCCCAGCGCGCTTGTCGGATTGACGTCGCGCTTCTCTTCGGCGCTCGATGCGGGTTCGAGCGTCTTCTTGTTGTCATTCATGGAGAACTTGGCGCTGGTCGCGACGAGCTCGTGGGTCCGACGACACGGTGGAGCCACTGTCGGGGTGGACCCGGCGAGTCGGTGATTTTGGCCTTCGTAGTGGAGAGTGCATGGAAGTCGCACCTCCCTCGGTCTTGTTGCCATCGGCTCGCGTCCGGCTGTCCTGCCACGGCAGCGAGGTGCTTGGTTGCCGCGCAATGTCGCCGTTGGCGAAGCCGATGAGGCTCTGGATAGTGGCCCTCCATTCGTCGGTCTTGTCCGCCGTCGGAGGATAGTCTAGGAGTAGTTGAGCTCGCGCCAAGGCTTCTGCTGGAGTGGTGGGCAGCGGAGGTGAATGGTGCAAGGAGTGGGGCATGCTCGGACTCCTAACCACGTTAGAAGGAGCAGTGCCCCGTCCAGGCGACCGTACTTTGCTGCTTGATCTTGGCCCAGCGGACGTATGGCGCTGCGAACGCCATGACGCTGCTGGTCCCGCGCCTCCTGAGAGGGGCGCGGTGCGTGCATGGACGCCGAGGTCTGTGCCGCGTTGTCCTTGGACTTGGCCGCACTGAGGGCTCCCTCGTCGACGCCCATTCTTCCGCCGGCGTCCACTCCACCACCCGTTTGCTCCGGAGGTGGTGAAAGCGACGCAGACGGAACAACTGCCTCCGAATCCTTCTTCTTCGGTGGCATGTCGATGAAGACGATGAATATTTAGCTCGCGTGCACGCCGGATCGGGTTCGCACAATCTCGACGCCCCCTACCTGGCGCGCCAAAGATGTCGGGGAAACTGATCCACCAACACCTATGGGGACAGGGCCCCTTTCGGTTCGGAGGGGGGCGGAGGCCGCACAAAGAGCGGATCGAGGCAGTACACGTGAGCAGTTTTACCCAGCTTCGGGCCGCACGGATGCGTAAAACCCTACTGCTGCTTGTTTGTGTGTATTGAATTCTTGCTCAGGAGCGATGGACGCTGCCAGACCGAGCGTGAGAGTGTTCCTGGTGTTTCGAATGAGCCGAACCCCTTCTACGTTGCGCTTGGGCCTCCTTTTATACTTTCAAGGGGTCACCGACACGTGGCAACGTAGACTAGAAGGGTAAAAATGGAAAAGGATGTGGTAGGTGCAGCTACCGCTACTGTGGACACAGTGCACCCTACCTAACTCTAACGGTAGGGGACAAGGTCATTGAATGCCCGTCTGAGTTGCCTAAACAGTGCAAAAAGTGACCGTTAGGAGCGCCATCGTTTGCCACGATGGCCTTCTCTTCATCTCCGCTTGCCACCGCGTACCCCTGGCTGCACAGGCTCCCGCCACGCGCCCCTGAGGAAGCCTCATGGCGACACACGAGTGGGTGCGCTGGAGCGTGGGTACAGAGTGGCAGCGGGCCCCCGGCGAGTACCTTGTCGGGGTCGTCGTCTTGTCGAGTCCAGAAGCTTGTCGCCCACCGGACCTTGCCGGGACGTGCGGTGCATCGCGGCAAGTTTCTTGAAGTGCCGTGGTTTGGCCTTCCTGGCAAGCTCCTCTTGCCGGGGCCTTGTCTCTTCCCGGCAAGATCCTCTTGCCGGGGCCTTGTCTCTTCATCTTGAATGCTTTGTTCTTGAAGGGGCTCCAAGGGAACCCACGGAGGACCCTGGCGGTCGTTCGGCAAGCCTTGCCGCGGGGCGCTGCAACTGCCCGTGCACGAGTTCGGGATACTAGGGTACCCCTACTCTAGTACACCGACAATGACCCACATCTTTATAAAGAAGGAGTAGATGGTGTTATTAGACGTTGTGTACCTGAGCATGAACAGGAACATATCCTACGCAAGTGTCACTCCGAAGCTTATGGAGGACACCATGCTGGAGATAGAACTGCACATAAGGTACTGCAATCTGGTTTTTATTGGCCTACTCTCTTCAAGGATGCCTGTAAGTTTGTCTTATCTTGTGATGAATGTCAAAGAATTGTTAATATTAGTAATGTCAAGAAATGCCTATGAACTATTCACTTGTTATTGAACCATTTGATGTTTGGGGCTTTGACTATATGGGACCTTTTCCTTCCTCTAATGGTTATACACATATTTTAGTTGCTGTTGATTACGTTACTAAGTGGGTAGAAGCTATTCCAACTAGTAGTGCTGATCATAACACTTCTATTAAAATGCTTAAAGAAGTTATTTTTCCAAGGTTTGGAGTCCCTAGATATTTAATGACTGATGGTGGTTCACATTTTATTCATGGTGCTTTCCGTAAAATGCTTGCTAAATATGATGTTAATCATAGAATTGCATCCCCTTATCACCCTCAGTCTAGTGGTCAAGTAGAATTGAGTAATAGAGAACTCAAATTAATTTTGCAAAAGACTGTCAATAGGTCTAGAAAGAATTGGTCCAAGAAACTAGATGATGCATTATGGGCCTATAGAACTGCATATAAAAATCCTATGGGTATGTCTCCGTATAAAATGGTCTATGGAAAAGCATGTCACTTACCTCTCAAACTAGAACACAAGGCTTATTGGGCTATTAAAGAACTTAATTATGATTTTTAAACTTGCCGGTGAGAAGAGGTTATTTGATATTAGCTCACTTGATGAATGGAGAACCCAAGCCTACGAAAATGCCAAGTTGTTTAAAGAAAAAGTTAAAAGGTGGCATGATAAAAGGATACAAAAGCGTGAGAATGTAGGTGATTATGTATTACTATACAACTCTCGTTTAAGATTTTTTGCAGGAAAGCTTCTCTCTAAATGGGAAGGTCCTTACGTTATCGAGGAGGTCTACCGTTCCGGTGCAATAAAAATCAACAACTTCGGAGGCACAAATCCGAAGGTGGTAAACGGTCAAAGAATCAAACATTATATCTCAGGTAATCCCATAAATGTTGAAACCAATGTTATTAAAACCGTAACCCCAGAGGAATTCATAAGGGACACTTTCCGGAACGTTTCAGACTCCGAAAAGGAATAGGAATGTGGTACGGTAAGTAAACCGACTCCAAAATAGGTTTTAAGGCAATATTTCTCTGTTTTGGAATATTTAGAAAAATAGAAAAATAAGTAGCAGTCCGGGAAGGACACGAGGGCTCCATGAGGGTGGAGGGCGCGCCCTACCCCCCTGGGCGCACCCCCCTACCTCGTGGGCACCTCGTGTGCTCTTCGGACTCCGTTTTCTTACAGGACACGTATTTTGGTCGGTAAAAATTCATTATATAACCTCTCGAGGGTTTTGACTCCCGTATCACGCAAAAATCTCCTGTTTGTGTTTCGAGCTGTTGCTGCTGCAGATTAGAGCAGGATGTCTTCGCAAGAGTCAGTCGGAGAGAGCCGGGTGTCTCATCCGGCACCGAGATCAATGACAGACGATCATGTTGACACCTTTGGGCCAGCAACGGAGGAAGAGATGGAGGCTGATTTGAAGAGGATAGATGCCATGGAAGAGGATCAAGAAGCCACTTCCGGCCTCCAAGCTGGATTCACAATGGGAGAACTGCAGAGCTCAGCTATTCCAAACTCAGTTATCCCTTCCAATGTTAGATTTCTTTCTTATGAGAATATGAAAAAGAGTGTCACTGGTTCTCCCGCAGCTATGCAGCACCCTTGGGTGCAGGGAGCTTTGGCTATTACAGGAAAACTCCAAAAGGAAATAATGGACCTCAAGCAGCAAGTCAACAAGCTTGAGGAGGAGAATCGTATCTTGAGGGGCATCATCGCCAAGAACATCACATCACCATCCCCGAAAAAGGAGACATAATCACCTGGGTATGGGCACTCCACTTGGCAATTGCCAAGCTTGGGGGAGTGCCCGGGTATCGTATCACCATCACTTTTATCTTTATCGTTTTTCTTAGTTCGATCCTTTTGGTAATATCTTGATCTAGTAGAATAAAAGTTCTTAGTATGATCTAGTTGTGAGTTTTGCCTTATTATCCTTCTATGTAATCGAGTCTGTGAGCTATATAATAAAGATTAGTGTTGAGTCAAGGGCTTGATTATTTTGCCATGATCCTAAGTGAATAAAAGAACAGAGAAAGAAATAAAAAGAAACAAAGAGATCATGTGACTCTTATGGAGAGTAATGAGCTCACATAGAAAGAGTATGATGAATAAGAGTTATTGAGGGTTGACAAACATAGTTTTGGTCATCGTTGCAATTAATAGGAAGTAATAAAGAAAGAGATGTCTTCACATATAAATATACTATCTTGGACATCTTTTATGATTGTGAGCACTCATTAAAATATGACATGCTAAAGTGTTGACATTGGACAAGGAAGACAACATAATGGGTTATGTTTTCTTACATCTGAGACAAATTATATTGTCTTGGATCCTCCAACATGTTGAGCTTGCCTTTCCCCCTCATGCCAGCCAATTCATTGCACCAAGTAGAAATACTACTTGTGCTTCCAAATAACCTTAAACCAGTTTTGCCCTAAGAGTCCGCCATACCTACCTATGGATTGAGTAAGATCCGTCAAGTAAGTTGTCATCGATGCAAGCAATAAAAATTTCCCTCTAAATATGTATGATTGATTGGTGTGGAAGAAATAAGCTTTATATGATCATGTGATATGGAAGTAATAAAAGCGACAGACTTCATAATAAAGGTCTATATCACAAGTGGCAATATAAAGTGACGTTCTTTCGCATTACGATTTTGTGCATCCAACCATAAAAGCGCATGACAACCTCTGCTTCCCTCTACGAAGGGCCTACCTTTTACTTTTATCTCCTACATTGCATAAGAGACATGGTGATTTTCACCCTTCCTTTTTACATTTTATCCTTTGGCAAGCACAATATGTTGGAAAGATCCTGGTATATATGGCTAATTGGATGTGGGTTTTCATGATTAATGTTGACATTACCCTTGAGGTAAAACATTGGGAGGCAAAACTATAAGCCCCTATCTTTCTCTGTGTCCGATTAAAACTCCATACCCATAAGTATTGCGTGAGTGTCAGCAATTGTGAAAGATTATATGATAGTTGAGTATGTGGACTTGCCGAAAAGCTCTTATATATTGACTCTTTCCTATGTTATGATAAATTGCAATTGCTTCAGTGACTGAGATTATAGTTTGTTAGCTTTCAATGAAGTTTACGATTCATACTTGATATTGTGATTGAATTATTACTCTAGCATAAGAAATCATATGACAAAAATTATATAAGTTGTTGTTCTAAGAATGATCATGATGCCCTCATGTCTGTATTTTATTTTTATCGACACCTTCATCTCTAAACATGTGGACATATTTTTCGATTTCGGCTTTTCGCTTGAGGACAAGCGAGGTCTAAGCTTGGGGGAGTTGATACGTCCATTTTGCATCATGCTTTTATATCAATATTTATTGCATTATGGGCTGTTATTACACATTATGTCACGATACTTATGCCTATTCTCTCTTATTTTACAAGGTTTACATAAAGAGGGAGAATGCCGGCAGCTGGGATTCTGGCTGGAAAAGGAGCAAATATTAGAGACCTATTCTGCACAACTCCAAAAGTCCTAAAAATTCTCGGATGATGTTTTCCGAATATATAAAAAACATTGAGCGCAAGAACTTCACCAGGGGGGCACACCCTGCCCACGAGGGTGGGAACGCGCCCCCCTACCTCGTGGGCCCCTTGGTGGCCCTCCGGTGACCATCTTCTGCTATATGGACTCTTTCGATTGGAAAATAATCATAAGCCATCTTCTCGGACGAAACTCCGCCGCCACGAGGCGGAACCTTGGCGGAACCAATCTAGGGTTCTGGCGGGGCTGTTCTGCCGGGGAAACTTCTCTCCCGGAGGGGGAAATCATCACCATCGTCATCACCAACGCTCCTCTCGTCGGGAGAGGGCAATCTCCATCAACATATTCATCAGCACCATCTCATCTCAAAACCCTACTTAATCTCTTGTATCCAATTCTTGTCTCCAAGTCCGGGATTGGTGCTAGTAGGTTGCTAGTAGTGTTAATTACTCCTTGTAGTTGATGCTAGTTGGTTTAATTGGTGGAAGATCATATGTTCAGATCCTATATGCATATTAATACCCCTCTGATTATGAACATGTTTATGCTTTGTGAGTAGTTACTTTTGTTCCTGAGGACATGGGAGAAGTCTTGCTATTAGTAGTCATGTGAATTTGGTATTCGTTCGATATTTTGATGAGATGTATGTTGTCTCTCCTCTAGTGGTGTTATGTGAACGTCGACTACATGACACTTCACCATTATTTGGGCCTAGAGGAAGGCATTGGGAAGTAATAAGTAGATGATGGGTTGCTAGAGTGACAGAAGCTTAAACCCTAGTTTATGCGTTGCTTCGTAAGGGGCTGATTTGGATCCATATGTTTCATGCTATGGTTAGGTTTACCTTAATACTTTTTTTGCATTTGCGGATGCTTGCAATAGAGGTTAATCATAAGTGGGATGCTTGTCCAAGTAAGGACGGTACCCAAGCACCGGTCCACCCACATACCAAATTATCAAAGTACTGAACGTGAATCATATGAGCGTGATGAAAACTAGCTTGACGATATTCCCATGTGTCCTCGGGAGCGCTTTACATCATATAAGAGTTTGTCCAGGCTTGTCCTTTGCTACAAAAAGGATTGGGTCACCTTGTTGCACCTTATTTACTTTTGTCACTTGTTGCTCCTTACAAATTATCCTATCACAAAATTATCTGGTACCACTTATTTCAGTACTTGCAGAGAATACCTTGCTGGAAACCGCTTATCATTTCCTTCTGCTCCTCGTTGGGTTCGACACTCTTACTTATCGAAAGGACTATGATAGATCCCCTATACTTGTGGGTCATCAAAAGTCCTCAAACTCCGCTGGTCTAGGCTCTCTTAATTCCCCGTCAGAGGGAATTAAACATATCTCACAAAATTCAGTGAGTGGTATCTGACGGGTTTCAGAATATAAATTAAACCGCCCCGTGGGAGGTTCATTCCTATTCAAAAAATAAAAGTTTTGCACAAAGGAGTTCGTGAGGATGTGGTGTTGGTCACACTCATCTGCGAGGAAGTTGGTTAGCCCGGCATTTGTAACGAATTGGGCAAAGTCTTGATGGAACTCGACCTTGTCCATGAAGGCATTATGTGGCCATTCGCACGGCTGCACCTCCGTCATTGTCGGAGTGTTGAGATCGTTGTCCGATGATTCCCCGATGACTCCATTGGAACTCTTTTTGGAGGAATACTTCCAGAAGATATTCATATTTTTCTTATGAATAAAATTCTGAAAATTTTGGGCCACAAAATTTTGTCAACAAAACTTCACAAGATTGATAGCAACTACTCATATGGATGCCTAGAGGCCATATCAAGCATTCAAACTACTTAGAACTCTAAGAATTCAACATGCAAGCTCATTTACAGCAGTACCAAAAGTAGCTAATTACTCAAAATATAAACCACTAGAACAAAAACTAATTAGAGCAATGGAGGAGTCACATACCAAGTAGCAATCCCCCAAAACAGTTTCGGAAATGGAGCTTCGAGCAAAGAGATCAAAATCCGCAGGTTTGAGAGTAAGAACACGAGAGATGGAGAGAGAGAGATGGAATGTTTTTATGGAGGTAGGTGAGGACATGGGCTAAAGGGATAAGTGATGGAGGCACATGGGGCCCACTACCCACCAGGGCGCACCTGAGGTAGCTGGCACCCCCTGGTGCCTTGTGGGCACTAGGGGCACCCCCTGTGCTATTATTCGTACCAAAAATTCTAAAATATTTAGAAAAATTCGTGTCAAAATGTAGCGACCCGACCTCAAACGGTCAAGTCTTTGTGCTTAAGTGTCATCCCTGGATCGGTATTGCTGACACACACAGTACTCGAGGATTTATTTTAGAGTTCAATCACACACTTATTACATCGAGTGTCTCAAAAAGAGTACTCATTACAATAATATGGCTGAATGCCATCTAAATAAGACAACAACGGAAGCTTCGAAGATAAATGAGTCCATCCAACTCCACAACAAAACTGAGTGCACGACAACGGCCTAGCGCACCTTACTCTTCATTTCAAAATTCGGCAACATAATACGTTGCAGCCTGTGTAGGTCAACACATGGAATATGATGGAAAAATAACACTATAGAGCAAAGAACAGAATAACATCTATCACTACATGCATATATGGCTGGTGGAGACTCTATGGTTATCATTTGCATAAAGCTAGTTTTTCCCTACAACAAAGGAATATATTTTATTTAACTACGTAATTTGTTGAAAACATTGAGAAGGTAACCCCAACTCAATCCCAAAGTTAAAAGTTAATAGCCCGACAAATTATTTTAGTAACATAATGAGATCAACATAATAATTCAAGTACCAGATACTCAAGATGTCCATAACCGGGGACACAGCTAACCATGATTAGTTTATACACTCTGTAGAGGTTTGCGCACTTTTCCCCACAAGACTCAATCCCCTCCATTGAATTTCTCGCACTACATGATGTTTGAGAAACTGGTGACCGAGACACAGTCTTTCAGAAGCATTAACTCTTTACGATGGGTAGACAGTACCACCTACATCCCCTACATCTGCTAGTCTACCACTGAAAGAGGTCACACAACATACTCAACTATGCCAGGGCCCATAATGGATTGTGGCTGCACACGGAAGTTTCCAGCATGAATAACATTATGATCCCTTTGAGCCTGCGTGGCAAATCATAGGATGATCACATGGGTTCCCTGGGATCTCCTTGGAAAATACTGGTATATCCCCAGGTGCCCACAACCAATCTACCCAGATGTGTATTAAAGTAGCCACCTTAAGTTAAACCTTAGTTAACAATAACTCTCACATCTTTCATGAGTTCTCTCAAAACCAATCCACGTCTACGAGCATAGCATAGCATTATAAGCATAACGTAGTAACACCCCAGGTTTGAATATAAGACAATAGGTTACTACCTCATCAACTATTTCCCAAATACCCTCATGTTATCAAATCCAACTCAATGCAATGTTTGAGGGTTGAAACTAATGCATAAAAATTGGGTCATAAAGGGATATTATCAAAGTGTTACTTGTCTTGCTAACGATCGAAAAACCCTAGAGATTCGTAGTAGCAAGCCTCGCACTCCGGAAAGTCTATTGTGAACAAATAATAGCATACAAAAGCACTCAAGCATAATAGACAAATGTAAAACTCAAAAGAAAAGATCTAAACTGAAAGTTCAAGTGAAGAGCTCTGATTTGCAAAAAGAATCAATCAAATCGGAGATACGAAACTCAAACTACGATCAAAATAAGTTCAAATTAAAATCTGCTTGAAACCAAATTTTAAATTTTCAAAATCATGTTCAATTTGGTTAACTAGATAGAGGGAAACAATACGAAGATTTTGGCGTTAGTTTCACTGGATTTGGACAAACGAGCAAAAAGTAGCGAAGGTTTGAATATCAGGGACTAATCTGCGAAAGTAATTACAGATAGGTCCCTGGCTGAAAATAAAACTAAAAAGAAAAACCTAACGAACGAGCGTTCGTTAACAGAATCTAACGAACGATTGCGTTTGCTAACAGAGAGAATCGGGTAAACATTCGCTAATTAGAAAAAAAATAAAACCGATCTAATGAAATAAACCAAAAAAACCCAGGGCGGTTTTGATTCGGTTTTACTGGCTCGGGTGGGAAAACCGGCAGCGGTGACGGCTTCCTCCGGCGATGGTGGGAGCGGCTCCGGTGAGAGGGGCGAGGCGGCGGCAGCGGGCGGCGGTGGCTGCGCAGCACGGAGGGGGGGCGCGGGGCAGGCGGCGGTGCTAGCTGCGGCGGCGAATGTTGGCTGCTGCTGCTGCTTGGCGGCGGCGGCTCGATGAGGAGGAGCAGGCTAGGGGGCTTTTAAAGGGGGGGCGAGACGACTTGGAGGAGGGGGCACGGCACGGAGGCGGAGTCCAGCTCGGACTTTGCCGGCGGCGGTGCGGCGGACTCCCGCGTGGGGGAAGGCGGCGGCGGCGGTCGCGTGGGCCGGCTAAGCCTTTGGCCGAGTTCGGTCCAATTTTCTTTAAATAATTTCGTCGAATGAAAAAAATCCAAAAATAAAATAAATAAAAATTCTAAAATTTCCAGAAATAATTTTCACGGCCCTCTCCTAATATTTAAGACCACGTGAACATTTTTCTGGGCTAAAATGCAATTTTTAAAAATGCAATTTTTCCCTAATTTACTCGAATAAAATTCAAATAAAATTCAAATAAAACAAATATTTTCATTTAAAATTAAATTTCCATTATTTCCTCTGTTTTTGAAGAAGTCATATTATCTTCTCTCATTATTTTATTTATTTTGAAATAATTGGAAAAATAATTTCAAACAAAAATCCCTTTCATCCAATTTACCAAATTTTGAAAATTCAAAAATGGAATTTTATGAAAACCTCCAACCCTGTCAAATGGTCCTTGAGTTGCTTAAGGTCTTTAGGATCAAACTGTACAAATAAAACCAAATAAAAATGCAAAGAGCATGGATGCATATGATGACCTAATGATTAACATCCATATTGAAAATTGGGATGTTACAAACCTACCTCCCTTAAGATGAATCTCGCCCTCGAGATTCGGGTTGGCTAGAAAATAGGTGTGGGTGGTCTTTCCATAGGTCTTCTTCTCCCTCTCAGGTGGCTTCTTCCTCGGTATGGTGGCTCCACTGAACTTTGCAGAACTTGATAACCTTGATGCGTGTAACTCGGCTGGCAAACTCGAGAATCTTGACGGGTTTCTCCTGATAGGTTAGGTCACTCTCCAACTGAATTGCTTCTAGGGGCACTGTATCTCTCAGAGGAATATCGGCCATCTCTGCATGGCACTTCTTTAACTGGGAAACGTGAAACACATCATGAACTCCTGACAAACCTTCTGATAATTCCAGCTTATATGCCACTTCTCCCATACGTTCCAAAACTCGGTATGGTCCTACAAATCTAGGGGCTAACTTTCCTTTGACTCCAAATCACTTAACTTCTCGAAGTGGTGATACACGGAGATATGCTCTATCTCCAAATTCAGAGGCTACCTCCTTGCGTTTAGTATCGGCATAACTCTTCTGCCTGGACTGAGCTACCTTCAGTCTATCACGAATTAACTTAACCTTCTCTTCAGACTCTTTGATTAAATCTGGTCTGAACAACTGACGGTCTCCCACTTCGTCCCACATCACTGGTGTCTTGCACCTCCTTCCATACAAGGCTTCGAAAGAGGCCATCTTCAAACTAGCATGGTAACTGTTGTTATATGAGAAATCTGCGTAGGGAAAATTATCGTCCCAACTAGATCCATAATCTAGCGCACAAGCTATCAACATGTCCTCCAGAATCTGATTGACTCTCTCGGTCTCTCCATCTGTTTGCGGATGAAAGGCTGTACTGAACTCTATCCTGGTACCCAAAGTCTGGTGTAACTGATTCCAAAACTTCGAGGTAAATTGTGCTCCTCTATTTGATATGATGGTCGTCGAAACTCCATGCAGACATACGATCCTGGTCATATATATCTTGGCTAACTTCACGCTCGTATAACTGGTTTTCACGGGGATAAAGTGAGCCACTTTGGTTAAGAGATCAACTACTGCCCATATGGAGTCATAACTTGATCTTGTCTTGGGTAATCCAGTGATAAAATCCATGCCAATTTATCCCACTTCCATTCGGGTATTGGCATAGGCTGAAGTAAACCTGTTGGCTTCTGATGTTCTGCCTTAACTCTTTGACATACGTCGCACACGGCTACATACTCGGCAATATCCTTCTTCATACCTGTCCACCAGAAACGTTCCTTCAAATCCAAATACATCTTGGTGTTTCCAGGGTGAATCGAGTATGGTGAGTCATGAGCTTCCTGTAGTATTAACTTCCTGATCCCTGGGTCATTAGGCACATAAATACGTCCTCAAACCATAAAGTTTCATGTTTGTCCTCATGAAAACCCTTGGCTTTTCCTTTACTCATCTTCTCCTTTATCTCAGCAATCTCCTTATTAGTCTTCTGGGCTTCTCGAATCTTTACCAATAAGGTGGAGTGAACTTTCAAAGCTGCAACAAAACCTCTTGGAACTATCTCCATCCGTACTTCTCTGAGATCGCCGGTCAATTCCTGTGGTAAACCTCTGGTTACTAGAGTATTTACATAACTCTTGCGGCTTAAGGCGTCTGCTACAACATTGGCCTTTCCTAGATGATAGTGTAACTTCATATCATAATCCTTTATGAGCTCCAACCATATCCTTTGCCTGAGATTCAACTCCTTCTACGTGAAAATATACTTCAAGCTCTTATGATCCATGTAAACATCACAACAGTTTCCAATAAGAAAATGTCTCCAGGACTTGAGCTCATGCACTATGACTGCTAACTCCAAATCATGCGTGCATAATTAAACTCATGAGGTAGAAGCTGTCATGAGACATATGAAACAACCCTTCTGTCTTGCATATGTACTCCTTCAAGTCCCAGGCGAGAAGCGTCGCAATAAACTTGGAAATCCTTGCGTATATCCGGAAGAATTAGCACTGGGTTTGTAACCAAACGTTTCTTCAACTCCTGAAAACTGACCTCACATTCCTCGGTCCATTTGAACTTGGTGTCCTTCTTCAATAACTCTGTCATGGGCTTCACAATCTTGGAAAAATTCTCAATGAATCTCCTATAATATTCTGCGAGTCCAAGAAAACTACGGATCTTTCCAACTAAGGTGGGTGCCAACCACTCAATGACAGACTGAACCTTGGTAGGGTCTACTGCTATACCTTCTCCTGATATAACATGTCCAAGAAATCCAACTTCTTTCAACAAAAATTCACATTTGCTGAACTTGGCATATAGCTGATGTTTCGTGAGCTTCTCGAGAACTAATCGCAAATGTTCCTTGAGTTCTTCTTCATTCTTCGAGTACGCCAATATGTCATCAATGAACACCACAACAAACTTATCCAAGAACTCCATGAACACCTTATTCATCATACTCATAAAATAGGCAGGGGCGTTAGTCAATCCAAAAGACATAACCTTGTACTCATATAGCCCATACCTTGTGGTAAAAGATGTCTTGGGTATATCCTATTCTCGGATCTTCAGCTGGTGGTATCCTGATCAAAGGGATTTTTATTTGAAATTATTTTTCCAATTATTTCAAAATAAATAAAATAATGAGAGAAGATAATGCGACTTCTTCAAAAATAGAGGAAATAATGGAAATTTAATTTTAAATGAAAATATTTATTTTATTTGAATTTTATTTGAGATGTTATTCGAGTAAATTAGGGGGAAATTGCATTTTTTAAAATTGCATTTTAGCCCAGAAAAATGTTCGCTGGTCCTAAATATTAGGAGAGGGTCGTTAAAATTATTTCTGGAAATTTTAGGATTTTTATTTATTTTATTTTTGGATTTTTCCTTTCGACGAAATTATTTTAAAAAAAGTTTTGGACCGAACTGGGCCAAAGGCCCAGTCGGCCAACGTGACCGCTGCCACCGCCTTCCCCCGTGCGGGAGTCCGCCCCGCCGCCCCCGCCGGCAGAGTCCGAGCCGGACTCCACCTCCGTGTCGTGCCCCCTCCTCCAGGCCGCCTCGTCTCCCCCCTTTAAAAGCCCCCCCGGCCCCCTCCTCCTCATCGAGCCGTCGCCGCCAAGCAGCAGCAGCCAGCCGCCGTCGCCGCCTGCCCCGCGCGGCCTCCTCCCTCTCGCGCAGCGTAGCCGCCACCGCCCGCTGCCGTCGCCTTGCCTCTCTCGCCGGAGCCGCTCCCGCTGTTGCCGGAGGAAGCCGTCGCCGCCGGTTTTCCCACCCCGAGCCGGTAAAACCGAAGCAAAACCGCCCTTGTTTTTTTTGGTTTATTTTGTTAGATCGGTTTTATTTTATTTTCTAATTAGCAAACGTTTACCCGATTCTCTCTGTTAGAGAACGTATTTGTTTGTTAGATTCTATTAACGAACGTTCGTTCGTTAGGTTTTTCTTTTTAGTTTCATTTTCGGTCAGGGACCTATCCGTAATTACTTTTATCACAGAAGTCCCTGATCTTCAAACCTTTGCTACTTTTTGCTCGTTTGTCCAAAACCAGTGAAACCAACGCCAAAATCTTCATATTGTTTCCCTTTGTCCAGATAACCAACTTGAACATGATGTTGAAAACTTAAAATTTGGTTTCAAGCAGATTTGAATTTGCACTTCTTTTGATCGTAGTTTGAGTTTCGTATCTCCGATTTGATTGATTCTTTTTGCAAATCAAAGATATTCACTTAAACTTCCAGTTTAGATCTTTTCTTTTGAGTTTTACCTTTGTCTATTATGCTTGAGTACTTATGTATGCTATTGGTTGTTCATGATAGAGTTTCCGGAGTGTGAGGCTTGCTACTACGAATCTCTAGGGTTTTCCGATCGTCAGCAAGGCAAGTAACACTTTGATCATATCCCCTTATGACCCAGTTTTTATGCATTAGTTTAAACCTTCAAACATTGCATTGAGTAGGATTTGATAACATGAGGGTATTTGGGAAGTAGTTGATGAGGTAGTAACCTATTGTCTTATATTCAAACCTGGGGTGTTACTACGTTATGCTTATAATGCTATGCTATGCTCGTAGACGTGGGTTGGTTTTGAGAGAATTCATGAAAGATGTGAGATTTATTGTTAATTGAGGTTTAACTTAAGGTGGCTACTTTAATACATCTGGGTGGGTTGGTTGTGGGCACCTGGGGATATACCAGTATTGTCCAAGGAGATCCTGGGGAACCCGTGTGATCATCCTATGGTTTGCCACCCAGGATCAAAGGGATCATAATGTTATTCATGCTGGAAAATTCCGTGTGCAGCCACAAGCCATTATGGGCCCTGGCGTAGTTGAGTATGATGTGTGACCTCTTTTAGTGGTAGACTAGCAGATGTAGGGGATGTAGGTGGTATTGTCTACCCATCGTAAAGAGTTTATGCTTCTGAAAGACTGTGCCTCGGTCACCAGTTTCTCAAACATCATGTAGTGCGAGAAATTCAACGGAGGAGATCGAGTCTTGTGGGGAAAAGTGCGCAATCCTCTATAGAGTGTATAAACTAATCATGGTTAGCTGTGTCCCGGTTATGGACATCTTGAGTATCTGGTACTTGAATTATTATGTTGATCTCATCACGTTACTAAAATAATTTGTCGAGCTATTAAATTTTAACTTTGGGATTGAGTTGGGGTTACCTTCTCAATGTTTTCAACAAATTATGTAGTTAAATAAAATATATTCCTTTGTTGTAGGAAAAAACTAGCTTTATGAAAATGATAACCATGGAGTCTCCACCAGCCATATATGCATGTAGTGATAGTTGTTATTCTGTTCTTTGCTCTATAGTGTTATTTTGCCAGCATATTCCATGTGCTGACCTACACAGGCTGCAACGTATTATGTTGCCGAATTTTCAGACGAAGAGTAAAGTGCACTAGGTCATTGTCATGCACTCAGATTTGTCGTGGAGTTGGATGGACTCATTTATCTTTGAAGCTTCCGCTATTATCTTATTTAGATGGCCTTCATCCATATTATTGTAATAAGTACTCTTTTTGAGACACTCGATGTAATAAGTGTGTGATTGAACTCTGAAATAAATCCTCGAGTACTGTGTGTGTCAGCAATACCGATCCAGGGATGACACTTAAGCACAAAGACTTGACCGTCTGAGGTCGGGTCGCTATACAAAATTTCAGGTCATCCTGAGCAATTTTATTTTTGACCACTTTTTAATTGCACGAAAAAATCAGACAACAAGATAAACATGACATTTTATTTTATTTAACTAAGAAAAACAAAAAACAAAAAGCGGGGATAGAAGGTTGTGCTTACTAAATTCATCGACCACATGCCTCTCGAAAATAATCCATTAATAAGGTTGATCAAGTCTTATTAACAATCACTTTCGATTAACATGAACCCGAAGAACTTTCGTAAAACACCAAGTTACCTCAATGTGGATATGCATAGCCCCAACAATAAGTGTTTCATATTTCTTTTTGGCTGTAGGTATAGGGAGTTGGAAACTCCCAATAGTTATTGTCAAAGAGTTTTCAATAACATTAATACCATTCACTTGAAATTGTTTCTTCGGAAAGTGCACTATATGCTCATTGCCATTGATATGAAAAGTGACTTTGCTTTTATTACAATCAATAAGATCCCCTGCAGTATTCAAAAAGGGTCTACCATGGATAATTGTCATCCTTGGGCATCTCAAGTATAACAAAGTTTGTTAAGATAGTAACATTTGCAACCACAACAGGCACATCCTCACAAATACCGATAGGTATGGCAGTTGATTTGTCATCCATTTGCAATGATATCTCAGAAGGTATGAGTTTATTCAAATCAAGTCTTTTATATAAAGAAAAAGGCATAACACTAACACCAACTCCTAAATCACATAAAGTAGTTTTGACATAATTCCTTTTAATAGAGAATGGTATAGTTGGTATTCCCGGATCTCCAAGTTTTTTAGGTACTCCATTATTAAAGTAATAATTAGCAAGCATGCTGGAGATTTCAGCTTCAGGTATTTTTCTTTTATTAGGGACAATCTCTTTCATGTATTTAGCATAAGGGGCCATCTTTAAAATATCCATCAAACGTGTACGCAAAAAGACTGGCCTAAGCATTTCAACAAAGCATTCAAACTCTTCATCATCTTTCTTCTTAGACGGCTTAGGTGGAAAGGGCATGGGATTCTAAACCATGGTTCTCTTTCTTTACCATGTTTTCTAGCAACAAAGTCTCTCTTATCATAACATTTATTTTTTGGTTGTGGGTTATCAAGATCAACATCAGGTTCTATTTCAACATCATTATCTGGTTCTTTATCATTTATCTGATTGAGCATCTACACGAACATCATTATTATCATTTTCATTATCACTAGGTGAATGTTCATTACTAGATTGGGTTTCAGCTTCAAAAATAAAAACATCATTATTATCTCCAGATGATTTTTCTATTTTAGGCTCACTAGAGGTATGCAAAGTCCTATCATTTTTCTTCTTCTTTTTCTTTTTAGAAGGACTAGGTGCATCAGAATTAATTCTTTGAGAGTCTTTTTCAACTCTTTTAGGGTGTCCCTCGAGATAAAGTGGTTCCTGAGTCATTTTACCTCCTCTAGTTGCTACCCTAACAACATAATCATTCATATTATTGTTCATTTCACTAAGCAATTCTCTTTGAGATTTAGCAACTTGTTCTCACTGAGTTTGGACCATAGAGGGATGTTTTCCTACACCCCTAACATCATTTGTGATTCTAAATAACAAGTTCCTCAAACAAGCAATCATATCAGAATTTCGTTTCAATTGTTTCATAACATTGGTATTGAAGTGATCTTGCTTCATAATGTAATTGTCAAACTCATATGAGCATTGACTAGGATGTTCATTATAAGGGATGTCACGTTCATCAAACTTTAAGATAGAATTTACCTCCAGCACCTGTGGCAGTGTGTCAAGTCCATGTATTTCTTTGATAGGTGGTAAATTCTTAACATCTTCAGCTTTAATACCTTTTTTCCTTCAAACATTTCTTTGCCTCTTGCATATCTTCAGGACTGAGAAATAAAATACCCCTGTTCTTCGAAGTGGGTTTAGGCGGTGATTCAAGAAGAGTCCAATCATCATAATTCTTCAATATATTATTCAATAATTCCTCAACTTGTTCAACAGTTCATTCCATGAAAACACAACCAGCACAACTATCTAGGAAGCCCCTAGAAGCAATGGCTAGTCCATTATAAAAGATATCAAGTAGTTCATTTTTCTTTAGAGGATGATCAGGCAAAGCATTAAGTAATTGGAGAAGCCTCCCCTAAGCTTGTGGGAGACTCTCTTCTTCAATTTTCACAAAGCTAAATATTTCCTATAAGGTAGGATGTTTCTTATGAGCAGGAAAATATGTTTCAGAGAAGTAATAAATCATATCCTGGGGACTAAGCACACAACCATGAGTAAGAGTATTGTGCCATATCTTATTATCACCCTTTAACAAGAAAGGAAATAACTTGAGAATATAGTAATAGAGAATTTTCTCGTCATGAGTAAATAGTGTGGCTATATCATTTAACTTAGTAAGATGTGCCACAACGGTTCCAGTTTCATAGCCACGGAAATGATCAGATTCAACCAAAGTGATTAAGTCAAGTTATTTCATTCTAGCATTCACAGATTTTTAAGTAATAAAGATAGTTGAAGTAGCAAACTTAGGATCATATTTCATTCTTGAAGGAAATATTCCCTAGAGGCAATAAAAAGTTGTTATTTATATTTCCTTATATCATGATAAATGTTTATTATTCATGCTAGAATTGTATTAACCGGAAACTTAGTACATGTGTGAATACATAGACAAACAGAGTGTCACTAGTATGCCTCTACTTGACTAGCTCGTTAATCAAAGATGGTTAAGTTTCCTAGCCATAGACATGAGTTGTCATTTGATGAACGGTATCACATCATTATAGAATGATGTCATTGAATTGACCCATCCATTAGTTTAGCACTATGATCGTTTAGTTTATTGCTATTGCTTTCTCCATAACTTATACATGTTCCTATGACTATGAGATTATACAACTCCTGAATACCGAAGGAACACTTAGTGTGCTATCAAACGTCACAACCTAACTGGGTGGTTCTAAAGATGCTCTACAGGTCTCTCCGGTGGTGTTTTGTTGAGTTGGCATAGATCGAGATTAGGATGTGTCACTCTGATTGTCGGAGAGGTATCTCTGGGCCATCTCAGTAATGCACATTACTATAAGCCTTGCAAGCAATGTGACTAATGAGTTAGTTGCAAGATGTTGCATTACGGAACGAGTAAAGAGACTTGCCAGTAACGAGATTGCACTAGGTATTGAGATACCGACGATCGAATCTCATGCAAGTAACATACCGATGATAAAGGGAACAACGTATGTTGTTATGCGGTTTGATCGATAAAGATCTTCGTAGAATATGTAGGAGCCAATATGAGCATCCAGGTTCCGCTATTGGTTATTAACCGGAAGTGAGTCTCGGTCATGTGTACATAGTTCTCAAACCCATAGGGTCCGCACGCTTAACGTTCGATGACGATTGGTATTATGAGTTTATGTGTTTTGATGAACCGAAGGTAGTTCGGAGTCCTAGATGTGATCACGGACATGATGAGGAGTCTCGAAATGGTCGAGACATCAAGATTGATATATTGGAAGGTTATATTCGGACACCGGACAAATACTGGAGTACCGGGGAGTTACAGGAACCCCCGGGGGGGTCAATGGGCCTTCATGGCCTTAGTGGAAATAGAGGGCAGCAAGGGAGTTGTGGGGTGCGCCCCCTAGGCCCAAACCGAATTAGTTTAGGGCTTGTGGGCCGGCCCCCTCTTTCCTTCTCCCCTTCACCTATTTCCTTCCCCTCCTAGTTGGACTAGGAAAGGGGGAACCTACTCCTAGTAGGAGTAAGATTCCCCCCTTGGGGCGCACCCTATGAGGCCGCCGGCCCCCTCCCCTTGCTCCTTTATATACGGGGGCAGGGGGCACCCTAGAACACACTAGTTGATTGTTTAGCCATGTGTGGTGCCCCCCTCCATAGATTTTCACCTCGGTCATATTGTTGCAGTGCTTAGGCGAAGCCCTGCACCGGTAGCTTCATCATCACCATCATCACGCCATCGTGCTGACGAAACTCTCCCTCGACACTCATCTGGATCTAGAGTTCGCGGGACGTCACCGAGCTGAACATGTGCAGATCATGGAGGTGTCGTACCTTCAGTGCTAGGATCGGTCGGATCGTGAAGACGTACGACTGCATCAACCGCATTGTCATAACGCTTCCTCTTACGGTCTACGAGGGTACATGGACAACACTCTTCCCCTCTCGTTGCTATGCATCACCTAGATGCATCTTGCGTGTGCGCATTTTTTTTTTTTGAAATTGATGTGTTCCCCAACAGTGGTATCCGAGCCAGGTCTATGCCTAGATGTTATTTGCACGAGTAGAACACAAAGGAGTTGTGGGCATGGGTATATACATATTGCTTAGCATCACTAGTTGATTCTTGATTCAGCGGTATTGTTGGATGAAGCGGCTCGGACCGACATTATCCGTACACTTACACGAGACTGGTTCTACCGACGTGCTTCGCACATAGGTGTCTAGTGGGTGTCAGTTTCTCCAACTTTAGTTGAATCAGATTCAATGAACAGGGTTCTTTCTGAAGATCAAAAGCAATCACTATACCGCATTGTGGTTTTTGATGCATAGGTAAGAACGGTTCTTGCTAAGCCCGTAGCAGCCACGTAAAACTTGAAACAACAAAATAGAGGACGTCTAACTTGTTTTTGCAGGGCATGTTGTGATGCGATATGGTCAAGATGTGATGAGATATAAATTTTTGTATGAGATGATCATGTTTTGTTAAAGTTATCGGCAACTCGCAGGAGCCTTATGGTTGTCTGTTTATTGCATAAGATGCAAGCACAATATAATTGCTTTACTTTATCGCTATGCGATGGCAATAGTTGAAAAAGCAATAGTTGGTGAGACGACCATCTGATGACACGTTGATAGAGATCAAGATGATGGATATCATGGTGTCATGCCGGTGACGATGGAGATCATGACGGTACTTTGGAGATGGAGATCAAAGGCACAAGATGATGATGGCCATATCATGTCACATATTTTGATTGCATGTGATGTTTATCTTTTATGCATCTTATTTTTTTCTTAGTACGGCAGTAGCATTATAATATGATCCCTCACTAACTTTCAAGGTATAAGTGTTCTCCCTGAGTATGCACCGTTGCGACAGTTCTTCGTGCTGAGACACCACACGATGATCAGTTGTGATAAGCTCTATGTTCACATACAACGGGTGCAAGCCAATTTTGCACAAGCAGAATACCCAGGTTAAACTTGACGAGCCTAGCATATGCAGATATGGCCTCAGAACACTGAGACCGAAAGGTCAAGTGTGAATAATATAGTAGATATGATCAACATAGTGATGTTCACCATTGAAAACTACTCCATCTCACGTGATGATCAGACATGGTTTAGTTGATATGGATCACGTGATCACTTAGATGATTAGAGGGATGTCTATCTAAGTGGGAGTTCTTAAGTAATATGATTAATTGAACTTAAATTTATCATGAACTTAGTCCTGATAGTATTTGCATATCTATGTTGTAGATCAATTGCTCGTGTATAGCTTCCCCATTTTATTTATGATATGTTCCTAGAGAAAACTATGTTGAAAGATAATAGTAGCAATGATGCAGATTGGATCCGTGATCTAAGGATTATCCTCGTTGACGCACAGAAGAATTATGTCCTTGATGCACCGCTAGGTGACATAACTATTGCAGGAGCAAATGCAGACGTTATGAACGTTTGAAAAAGCTCAGTATGATGACTACTTAATAGTTTAGTGCACCATGCTTTACGGATTAGAATCGAGACTTCAAAATTGTTTTGGAATGCCACGGAGCATATAAGATGTTCTTAGAGTTGAAATTGGTATTTCATACTCATGCCCGTGTCGAGAGGTAGGAGACCTCTGACAGTACTTTGCCTACAAGATGGAGGAGAATAGCTCAACCAGTGAGCATGTGCTCAGATTGTCTGGGTACTACAATTGCTTGAATCAAGTGGGAGTTAATCTTCCAGATAAGATAGTAATTGACAAAGTTCTCTAGTCACTATCACCAAGTTACTAGAACTTAGTGATGAACTATAATATGCAAGGGATGATGAAAGTAATTCCCAAGCTCTTCGCGATGCTAAAATCGGTGAAGGTAGAAATCAAGAAATAGCATCAAGTGTTGATGGTTAACAAGACCACTAGTTTCAAGAAAAAGGGCAAAGGGAAAGAAAGAGGAACTTCAAAGAAGAATAGCAAGCAAGTTGCTGCTCCCATGGAGAATCCCAAAGCTAGACCCAAGCCTGGAACTGAGTGCTTCTACTGCAAAGGAAATGGTCACTAGAAGTGGAACTGCCCTAGATACTTGGCGGATAAGAAGGATGGAAAAGTGAACAAAAGTATATTTGATACACATGTTATTGATGTGTACTTTACTAGTGTTTATAGCAACCCCTCTGTATTTGATACTGGTTCAGTTGCTAAGAGTAGTAACTCGAAATGGGAGTTGCAAAATAAACAGAGACTAGTTAAGGGCGAGATGATGATGTGAGTTGGAAGTGATTCCAAGGTTGATAAGATCACCATCGCACACTCCCTTTACATTCGGGATTAGTATTGAACCTAAAATAAATGTTATTTGGTGTTTGCGTTGAGCATAATATGATTGGATCATGTTTATTGCAATACGGTTATCGTTTAAGTCAAAGAATAATTGTTATTCTATTTACATGAATAAAACCTTCTTAGGTCATACACCCAAGGTGAATGGTTTATTGAGTCTCAATCATAGTGATACACATATTCATAATATTGAAGCCAAAAGATGCAAAGTTAATAATGATAGTGCAACTTATATGTGGCACTGCCATTTAGGTGGTGTAAAGTGCATGAAGAAACGCCATGTTGATGGGCTTTTGGAATCACTTGACTATGAATCATTTGATGCTTGCGAACCATGCCTTGTGGGCAAGATGACTAAAACTCCGATCTCCGGAACAATGGAGCAAGCAACTGACTTATTAGAAATAATACATACTGATGTATGCAATCCGATGAGTGTTGAGGCTCGCGGTGGGTATCGTTATTTTCTAACCTTCACAAATGATTTGAGCAGATATGGGTATATCTACTTGATGAAACATAAGTCTGAAACATTTGAAAAGTTCAAAGAATTTCAGAGTGAAGTGGAAAATCATCGTAACAAGAAAATAAAATTTCTGCGATCTGGTCGTGGAGGAGAATATTTGAGTTACGAGTTTGGTCTTCATTTGAAACAATGCGGAATAGTTTCGCAACTCACGCCACCCGGAACACCACAGTGTAATGGTGTGTCCGAATGTCATAACCATACTTTATTAGATATGGTGTGATCTATGATGTCTCTTACCGATTTATCACTATCGTTTTGGGGTTATGCATTAGAGACAGCTGCATTCATATTAAATAGGGCACCATCTAAATCTGTTGAGACGACTGCTACCTCTTGAGCATCCATTGGTTTTCCCTTGAAGAGGAAAGGGTGATGCAACAAAGTAGCGTAAGTATTTCCCTCGGTTTTTGAGAACCAAGGTATCAATCCACTAGGAGACTACACGCAAATCGCCTAGTACCTGCACAAACAATCAAGAACCTTGCAACCAATGCGATAAAGGGGGTGTCAATCCCTTCACGACCACTTGCAAAAGTGAGATCTGATAAAGATAATAAGATAAATATTTTTGGTATTTTTGTTGTATAGATTGAAAAGTAGAAATTACAAAATATATAGTAAACTAGAATTATAGATCGGAAAATTATATGATGTAAAGTAGACCCGGGGCCATAGGTTTCACTAGTGGCTTGTCTCAAGATAGCATATATTATGGTGGGTGAACAAATTACTGCCGAGCAATTGGTAGAAAAGCGCATGGTTATGAGAATATCTAGGCATGATCATGAACATAGGCATCACGTCTGTGTCAAGTAGACCGGAACGATTCTGCATCTACTACTATTACTCCACACATCGACCGCTATCCGGCATGCATCTAGAGTATTAAGTTCATAAGAACAGAGTAACGCATTAGGCAAGATGACATGATGTAGATGAAGGAACTATGCCCTAGAGGCAATAATAAAGTTGTTATTTATATTTCCTCATATCATGATAAATGTTTATTATTCATGCTAGAATTGTATTAACCGAAAACTTAGTACATGTGTGAATACATAGACAAACAGAGTGTCACTAGTTTGCCTCTACTTGACTAGCTCGTTGAATCAATGATGGTTATGTTTCCTAACCATAGACATGAGTTGTCATTTGATTAACGGGATCATATCATTAGAGAATGATGTGATTGACTTGACCCATCCGTTAGCTTAGCACGATGATCGTTTAGTTTGTTGCTATTGCTTTCTCCATAACTTATACATGTTCCTATGACTATGATATCATGAAACTCCGGAATACCGGAGGAACACTTTGTGTGCTACCAAACGTCACAATGTAACTGGGTGATTATAAAGGTGCTCTACAGGTGTCTCCAATGGTGTTTGTTGAGTTGGCATAGATTGAGATTAGGATTTGTCACTCTGATTGTCAGAGAGGTATCCCTGGGCCCTCTCGGCAATGTACATCACTATAAGCCTTGCAAGCAATGTAGCTAATGAGTTAGTTATGGGATGTAGCATTACGGAACAAGTAAAGAGAATTGCCGGTAACGAGATTGAACTAGGTATTGAGATACCGACGATCAAAACTCGGGCAAGTAACATACCGATGACAAAGGGAACAACGTATATCGTTATGCGGTTTGACCGATAAAGATCTTCGTAGAATATGTGGGAGCCAATATGAATATCCATGTTCCACTATTGGTTATTGACCGGAGACGTGTCTCGGTCATGTCTACATAGTTCTCGAAGCCGTAGGGTCCGCACGCTTAACATTCAATGACGATCGGTATTATGAGTTTATGTGTTTTGATGAATCGAAGGTTGTTCGGAGTCCCGGATGTGATCATGGGCATGACGAGGAGTCTCGAAATGATCGATACATAAAGATCGCTATGCAGGCCGCGCACCCCCTCCCCCTATGGTACGAATTGGACTAGGAAGGGGGGCGGCGCCCCCCTTTCCTGCCTCCTTCTCTCCCCCTTCCTTCTCTCCTAGTCTAACTAGGGAAGGGGGGATCCTACTACGAGAGGGAGTAGGACTTCTCTAGGGCGCGCCATAGAGGGCTGGCCCTCCCCCTCCTCCACTCCTTTATATATGGGGGAGGGGGCACCCCATAGACACACAAGTTGATCATTGATCTCTTAGATGTGTGCGGTGCCCCCCTCCACCATAATCCACCTCGGTCATATCGTAGCGGTGCTTAGGCGAATCCCTGTTCCGGTAGCATCATCATCACTGTCATCATGCCGTCGTGCTGACTAAGCTCTCCCTCGACACTCTGCCGGATCGTGAGTTCATGGGAGGTCACCGAGCCGAACGTGTGCAGATCGCGGAAGTGTCGTACTTTCGGTACTAGGATCGATCGATCGTGAAGATGTATGACTACATCAACCACGTTGTCATAACGCTTCCTCTTACGGTCTACGAGGGTACATGGACAACACTCTCCCCTCTCGTTGCTATGCATCACCATGATCTTGCATGTGCGTAGGATTTTTTTTGAAATTACTGCGTTCCCCAATAGTAGAGGGATAAACTCAAGCAATATGATATAAACCCCATCTTTTTATGCCCGATGGCAACAATACAATACGTGCCTTGCTGCCCCTTCTGTCACAGGGAAAGGACTCCGCAAGATTGAACCCGAATCTAAGCACTTCTCCCATTGCAAGAAAGATGAATCTAGTAGGCCAAACTAAACCGATAATTCGAAGAGACTTGCAAAGATATCAAATCATGCATATAAGAATTCAGAGAAGAATCAAATATTGTTCATAGATAATCTTGATCATAAACCCACAATTCATCGGATCTCGGCAAACACACCGCAAAAATTATTACATCGAATAGATCTCCAAGAACATTGAGGAGAACTTTATATTGAGAAACAAAGAGAGAGAAGAAGCCATCTAGCTAATAACTATGGACCCGAAGGTCTGTGGTAAACTACTCACACATCATCGGAGAAGCTATGGTGTTGATGTAGAAGCCCTCTGTGATCGAATCCCCCTTCGGCAGATCGCCGGAAAAGGCCCCAAGATGGGATCTCACGGGTACAGAAGGTTGCGGCGATGGAAAAGTGGTTTCGTGGCTCCTGTGGATGTTTTCAGTGTATAAGAGTATATATAGGCTAAAGAAGTAGGTCGATGGAGCTATGAGGGGCCCACGAGGGTGGGGGCGTGCCTACCCCCTGGGCGCGCCCTCCTACCTCGTGGCCGCCTTGTTGCATGTCTGACTTCCACTCCAAGTCTCCTAGATTGCGTTTGCTCCAAGAAAGATCCTCACGAAGGTTTCATTCTGTTTGGATTCCGTTTGATATTCCTTTTTTGCGAAACACTAAAATAGGCAAAAAAAACAGCAATTTGCACTGGGCCTTCGGTTAATAGGTTAGTCCCAAAAATAATATAAAAGAATATATTAAAGCCCATTAAACATCCAAAACAAATAATATAATAGCATGAACAATAAAAAATTATAGATTTATTGGAGACGTATCAGCATCCCCAAGCTTAATTCCTACTCGTCCTCGAGTAGGTAAATGATAAAAACAGAATTTTTGATGTGGAATGCTACCTAACATAATTTTCAATGTAATTCTCTTTATTGCGGCATGAATGTTTAGATCCAAAAGATTCTAGACAAAAGTTTAATATTGACATAAAAATAATAATACTTCAAGCATGCTAACCAAGCAATTATGTCTTATCAAAATAACATAGCCCAAGAAAGCTTATCCCTACAAAATCATATAGTTTGGCCATGCTTCATTTTCGTCACACAAAATGCTCCCATCATGCACAACCCCGATGACAAGCCAAGCAATTGTTTCATACTTAACCTTTTCAAACTCTTTCAACTTTCATGCAATATATGAGCGCGAGCCATGGACATAGCACTATGGGTGGAATAGAATATGATGATGGAGGATGTGCGAGAAGACAAAAAATGAGAAAGTCTCACATTGACGCGGCTAATCAACGGACTATGGAGATGCCCATCAATTGATGTCAATGCAAGAAGTAGGGATTGCAATGCAACAGATGCACTAGAGATATAAATATATGAAAGCTCAACAAAACAAACTAAGTGGGTTGGCATCCAACTTGCTTGCTCACGAAGACCTAGGGCATTTTGAGGAAGCCCATCATTGGAATATACAAGCCAAGTTCTATAATGAGAAATTCCCACTAGTATATGAAAGTTACAAAATAAGAGACTCTGTATCATGAAGATCATGGTGCTACTTTGAAGCACAAGTGTGGAAAAGGATAGTAACATTGCCCCTTCTCTCTTTTTCTCTCATTTTTTATTTGGGCCTTTTATCTCTCTCTTTTTATGGCCTCTTTTTTCGTCCGGAATCTCATCCCGACTTGTGGGGGAATCATAGTCTCCATCATCCTTTCCTCACATGGGACAATGCTCTAATAATGAAAATCATCAGACTTTTATTTACTTACAACTCAAGAATTACAACTCGATACTTAGAACAAAATATGACTCTATGTGAATGCCTTCGACGGTGTACCTGGATGTGCAATGAATCAAGATTGACATGTATGAAAGAATTATGAAGGTGGCTTTTCCACAAATACGATGTCAACTTCATGATCCTGCAAAGCAATATGACAATGATGGAGCGTGTCATAATAAACGGAACGGTGGAAAGTTGCATGGAAATATATCTCAGAATGGCTATGGAAATGCCATAATAGGTAGGTATGGTGGCTGTTTTGAGGAATATATAAGGAGGCTTATGTGTGATAGAGCGTATCATATCACAGGGTTTGGATGCACCGGCGAAATTTGCACCAACTCTCGAGGTGAGAAAGGGCAATGCACGGTACCGAAGAGGCTAGCAATGATGGAAGGGTGAGAGTGTGTATAATCCATGGACTCAACATTAGTCATAAAGGACTCACATACTTATTGCAAAAATCTACAAGTCATCAAAACCAAGCACTACGCGCATGCTCCTAGGGGGATAGATTGGTAGGAAAAGACCATCGCTTGTCCCCGACCGCCACTCATAAGGAAAGCAATCAAAGAACACCTCATGCTTCAAATTTGTCACACAATGTTTACCATACGTGCATACTACGGGACTTGACAACTTCAACACAAGTATTTCTCGATTCTATAATTACTCAACTAGCACAACTCTAATATTACCATCTTTATATCTCAAAACAACTATCAAGTATCAAACTTCTCATAGTATTTAATGCACTCTTTATGAAAGTTTTTATTATACCTAATCTCGATCTATGCCTACTCAAAAAAACACAATCGGAGACACCTGTAGAGCATCTTTATAATCACCCAGTTATGTTGTGACGTTTGATAGCACACTAAGTGTTCCTCTGGTATTCGGGAGTTGCATAATCTCATAGTCACAGGAACATGTATAAGTTATGGAGAAAGCAATAGCAATAAACTAAACGATCATAGTGCTAAGTTAACGGATGGGTCAAGTCAATCACATCATTCTATAATGACGTGATCCCATTCATCAAATGACAACTCATGTCTATGGCTAGGAAACTTAACCATCTTTGATTAACGAGCTAGTCAAGTAGAGGCATACTAGTGACACTCTGCTTGTCTATGTATTCACACATGTACTAAGTTTCCGGTTAATACAATTCTAGCATGAATTGTAAACATTTATCATGATATAAGTAAATATAAATAACAACTTTATTATTGCCTCTAGGGCATATTTCCTTCAGTCTCCCACTTGCACTAGAGTCAATAATCTAGTTCACATCATCATGTGATTTCACACCAATAGTTCACATATTTATGTGATTAGTTCACATCTTCGTGTGACTAAGAACCCAAGGGTTTACTAGAGTCAATAATCTAGTTCACATCACTATGTGTTTAACACTCAAAGAGTGATCATGTTTTGCTTGTGAGAGAAGTTTAGTTTATGGGTCTGCAACATTCAGATCCATATGTATTTTGCAAATTTCTATGTCTACAATACTCTGCACGGAGCTACTCTAGCTAATTTCTCCCACTTTCAATATGTATCTAGATCGAGACTTAGAGTCATCTAGACCGGTGTCAAAAGCTTGCATCGACGTAACTCTTTACGACAAACTCTTTTATCATCTCCATAACCTAGAAATATTTCCTTAGTCCTCTAAGGATAATTTTGACCGCTGTCCAGTGATTTACTCCTAGATCACTATTGTACTCCCTTGCCAAAATCATGCTAAGGTATACAATAGGTCTGGTACACAGCATATCATACTTTATAGAACCTATGACTGAGGCATAGGGAATGACTTTTCATTCTCTTTCTATTTTCTGCCATGGTCGGGTTTTGAGTCTTTACTCAACTTTTCACCTTGCAACACAGGAAATAAATCTTTCTTTGATTGACCCATTTTGAACTCCTTCAAAAAAATTCAAGGTATGTACTCATTGAAAAAACTTATCAAGCGTCTTGATCTATATCTATAGATCTTGATGCTCAATGTGTAAGCAGCTTTACCGAGGTCTTTCTTCGAGAAACTCCTTTCAAACACTCCTTCGTGCTTTCTAGAAAATTCTACATCATTTCCGATTAACAATATGTCATTCACATATACTTATCCGAAAGGTTGTAGTGCTCCCACTCACTTTCTTGTAAATACAGGCTTCACCGCAAGTGTGTATAAAACTATATGCTTTGATCAACTTATCAAAGGTATATGCCAACTCCGAGATGATTGCACCAGTCCATAGATGGATAGCTGGAGCTTGCACACTTTATTAGCATCTTTAGGATTGACAAAACCTTCTGGTTGCATCACATACAACTCTTCTTCAATAAATCCATTAAGGAATGTAGTTTTGATATCCATTTTCCAGATTTCATAAAATGCGGCAACTGCTAACATGATTCGGACAGACTTTTAAGCATCGATACGAGTGAGAAAATCTCATCGTAGTTAACACCTTGAACTTGTCGAAAACCTTTTGCGACAATTCGAGCTTTGTAGATAGTACCACTACTATCAGCGTCTGTCTTCCTCTTGAAGATCCATTTATTCTAAATGGCTCATCGATCATCGGGCAAGTCGATCAAAGTCCATACTTTGTTCTCATACATGGATCCCATCTCAGATTTCATGGCCTTAAGCCATTTCGCGAAAGCTGGGCTCATCATCGCTTCCTCATAGTTCGTAGCTTCGTCATGGTCTAGTAACATGACTTCCAGAAAGGATTATCATACCACTCTGGTGCGGACCATACTCTGGTTGACCTACGAGGTTCGGTAGTAACTTGATCTGAAGTTTCATGATCATCATCATTAGCTTCCTCATTAATTGGCGTAGGAATCACTAGAACTGATTTCTGTGACGAACTACTTTCCAATTCGGGAGAAGGTACAATTACCTCATCAAGTTCTACATTCCTCCCACCCACTTCTTTTGAGAGAAACTTCTTCTCTAGAAAGGATCCATTCTTAGCAACGAATATCTTGCCTTTGGATCTATGATAGAACGTGTTCCCAACAGCTTCCTTTGGTATCCTATGAAGACGCATTTCTATGATTTAGGTTCGAGCTTATCAGGTTGAAACTTTTTCACATAAGCATCATAGCCCCAAACTTTAAGAAACGACAACTTAGGTTTCCTACTAAACCACAGTTCATATGGTATCATGATACGCCTCCAACGTATCTATAATTTTTTATTATTACATGCTATTATATTATCTGTTTTGGATGTTTAATGGGCTTTAATATGCTCTTTTATATTATTTTTGGGACTAACCTATTAACTGAAGGTCCAGTGCAAATTGTTGTTTTTTGCCTATTTCAGTGTTTCACAGAAAAAGAATATCAAACGGAATCCAAACGGAACGAAACCTTCGCGAGGATCATTCTTGGAACAAACGGAATCCAGGAGACTTGGAGTGGAAGTCTGAGACGCAACGAGGCGGCCACGAGGCATGAGGGCGTGCCCATGGGGGTAGGCGCGCCACCCACCCTTGTGGGCCCCTCGTAGCTCCACCGACCTACTTCCTCCGCCTATATATACTCTTATACCCTGAAAACATCCAAGGGAGCCACAAAACCAATTTTCCACCGCCACAACCTTCTGTACCCGTGAGACCCCATCTTGGGGCCTTTTTCGGCGATCTGCCGGAGGGGAATTCGATCACGGAGGGCTTCTACATCAACACCATAGCCTCTCCGATGATGTGTGAGTAGTTTACCACAGACCTTCGGGTCCATAGTTATTAGCTAGATGGCTTATTCTCTCTCTTTGGTTCTCAATACAAAGTTCTCCTCAATGTTCTTGGAGATCTATTCAATGTAATAATTTTTTTGGTGTGTTTGCCAAGATCTGATGAATTGTGGGTTTATGATCAAGATTATCTATGAACAATATTTGATTCTTCTCTGAATTCTGATATGCATGATTTGATATCTTTGCAAGTATCTTCGAATTATCGGTTTAGTTTGGCCTACTAGATTGATCTTTCTTGCAATGGGAGAAGTGCTTAGCTTTGGGTTCAATCTTGCGGTGTCCTTTCCCTGTGACAGCGGGGGCAACAAGGCACGTATTGTATTGTTGCCATCGAGGATAAAAGGATGGGGTTTATATCATATTGCTTGAGTTTATCCCTCTACATCATGTCCTCTTGCCTAATGTGTTACTCTGTTCTTATGAACTTAATACTCTAGATGCATGCTAGATAGCGGTCGATGTGTGGAGTAATAGTAGTAGATGCAGGATCGTTTCGGTCTACTTGACATGGCCGTGATGCCTATGTTCATGATCATGCCTAGATATTCTCATAACTATGTGCTTTTCTATCAATTGCTCAGCGGTAATTTGTTCACCCACCTTAATATATGCTATCTTGAGAGAGGCCACTAGTGAAACATATGGCCCCCGGGTCTACTTTACATCATATAAGTTTCCGATCTATAATTCTAGTTTACTATTTATTTTGCAATCGTTACTTTTCAATCTATACAACAAAAATACCAAAAATATTTATCTTATTATCTTTATCAAATCTCACTTTTGCAAGTGGCCGTGAAGGGATTGACAACCCCTTTATCGCGTTGGTTGCAAGGTTCTTGATTGTTTGTGCAGGTACTAGGCGATTTGCGTGTAGTCTCCTACTGGATTGATACCTTGGTTCTCAAAAACTGAGGGAAATACTTACACTACTTTGTTGCATCACCCTTTCCTCTTCAAGGGAAAACCAACGCATGCTCAAGAGGTAGCAAGAGGGATTTCTGGCGCCGTTGCCAGGGAGATCTACGCTCAAATCAAGACATACCAAGTACCCATCACAAACTCTTATCCCTCGCATTACATTATTTGCCATTCGTCTCTCGTTTTCCTATCCCCACTTCACCTTTGCCGTTTTATTCACCCCCTTTCTGTTCGTCTCTTTCCGCTTGCCTCTTGTGTGTTTGTTCCTAGTGCGGTTTGTTCCCATCATGTCTGAAACTGGGGAGGTTATCATTGAAAAGGATAGTAGTAATGATGGGGGAAACGTTGATGCTTTTGATTATCCTCATGAAGAACCTACTATCTTACACACTAAAAAGTTTTGGATTGGTGGTGGTAATATTATTGGAAAAGGAGTTATTCAAGATTTCTTTACTTGCGACGGTGCTTTGCCCACTATGGGCTGGTCTATTCTTCATAAAACTACTAGTCTTGTAGATGCTATATCTTTGCTCGTGGTTGAACTTGAAAGGCAATTTATCCACATGCATCCTTGCATACAGAGGATTTTTCTAGAATTTTTCAATATTGAGCATTCTTCTGTTAAGCGAGCAGCTACCAACTTTTTAGCTCATGAGTTCAGATTTATAATAAAAGAGGCCAACAATTTTTTTGCACATTATAGGGTGGATGCCAACCGTCCTCCCACAAAAGTAATCCTTTTTTATCAAGAAGACATAATGCGCTTACGATCTTTAGATCATGTTGCTTTTAATGAAAACCTTAGAAAAAAGGTTCCTACCGATGTTCTAGTTGACAGGATATCTGAACTTAATGATAAATTTTCTATCTAGACCAATGGGTTAGGTTTTTCCCTTGAACAAAGGCTCGTGACTTTTTGCCAAAAGAATGCTTATAACGATGAATTGGTTGTGCAATATGAGGGGCCAAAGGAGGAACCAACACCTGCCGAGCTTGATCTTGGGGACTTTTGTCCCATTAAATTTAGCCCTTTTGATTACTTTTGTTTGCCACAAAAAAAACTTGTTGTTGAACATAGGGAGTATAATATGAGTTTTCGCGATTTGCCTTATCATTATCATGGCAACACTTAGATCTATTCTTGTCTTTATGCCTAGCTAGGGGCGTTAAACGATAGCACTTGTTGGGAGGCAACCCAATTTTATTTTTATTCCTTGTTTTTTGTTCCTGTTTAGTAATAAATAAATCATCTATCCTATGTTATGATTGTGTTTTTTATGTTTTAATTAGTGTTTGTGCCAAGTAAAGCCTTTAGGATCTTCTTGGGTGATTGTTGTTTGATCTTGCTGAAAAAAATAGAAAGTATGCGCTCACGAGAATAATTTTCATTTTTTTACCAGAGAGCGATAAAATACCAATTCCAACAGAAGTAGATAAATATACAAATTATTTAGGACATCCTAATTTTTCAGAATTTTTGGAGTTACAGAAGTATTCGAAACCTACAGATTCCTATAGACTATTCTGTTTTTGATAGATTCTGTTTTTCGTGTGTTGTTTGCTTATTTTGATGAATCTATGGCTAGTATCGGGGGGTATGAACCATAGAGAAGTTGGAATACAGTAGGTTTAACACCAATATAAATAAAGAATTAGTTCATTACAGTACTTTAAAGTGGTGATTTATTTTCTTATACTAACGGAGCTCATGAGATTTTCTGTTGAGTTTTGTGTTGTGAAGTTTTCAAGTTTTTGGGTAAAGATTTGATGGATTTTGGAACAAGGAGTGGCAAGAGCCTAAGCTTGGGGATGCCCAAGGCACACCAAGGTGAAATTCAAGGACAACCAAAAGCCTAAGCTTGGGGATGCCCCAGAAGGCATCCCCTCTTTCGTCTTCGTCTATCGGTAACTTTACTTGAGGCTATATTTTTATTCACCACATGATATGTGTTTTGCTTGGAGCGTCTTGTATGATTTGAGTATTTTCTTTTTAGTTTACCACAATCATCCTTTATGTACACACCTTTTGGACAGACACACATGAATCAAAATTTATTAGAATACTCTATGTGCTTCACTTATATCTTTTGAACTAGATAATTTTGCTCTAGTGCTTCACTTATACCTTTTTAGAGCACGGTGGTGGTTTTATTTTATAAGAAATTATTTATCTCTCATGCTTCACTTATATTATTTTAAGAGTCTTTTAGAATAGCATGGTAATTTGCTTTGGCTATAAAATTAGTCTTAATATGATAGTCATCCAGGATGGGATTTGTCACTCCGATTGTTGGAGAGGTATCTCTGAGCTCTCTCGGCAATGCACATCACTATAAGCCTTGCAAGCAATGTTACTAATGCATTAGTTGCGGGATGTTGCATTACGGAATGAGTAAAGAGACTTGCCGGTAACGAGATTGAACTAGGTATTGAGATACCGACGATCGAATCTCGGGCAAGTAACATACCGATGACAAAGGGAACAACGTATGTTGTTATGCGGTTTGACCGATAAAGATCTTCGTAGAATATGTAGGAACCAATATGGGCATCCAGGTTCCGCTATTGGTTATTGACTAGAAGTGAGTCTCGGTCATGTCTACATAGTTCTCGAACCCGTAGGGTCCGCACGCTTAACATTCGACGACGATCGGTATTATGAGTTTATGTGTTTTGATGAACCGAAGGTAGTTCGGAGTCCCGGATGTGATCACGGACATGACGAAGAGTCTCTAAATGGTAAATACATAAAGATTGATATATTGGAAGGTTAGATTCGGACACCGGAAAGGTTCCGGGGGTCACCGGATAAAACGGAGTACCGGGGAGTTACTGGAACCCCCCCCCCCCCCCGGGGGGGGGGTCAATGGGCCTTCATGGGCCTTAGAGGAAATAGAGGGCAGCAAGGGAGTTGTGGGGCACGCCCCTTAGGCCCAAACCGAATTAGTTTAGGGCTTGGGGGGCCGGCCCCCTCTTTCCTTCTCCCCTTCTCCTCTTTCCTTTCCCTCCTAGTTGGACTAGGAAAGGGGGAACCTACTCCTAGTAGGAGTAGGATTCCCCCCTTGGGGCGCACCCTATGAGGCCGCATGCCCCCTCCCCTTGCTCCTTTATATACGGGGGCAGGGGGCACCCTCGAACACACAAGTTGATTGTTTAGTCGTGTGTGGTGCCCCCTCCATAGATTTCCACCACGGTCATATCATTGCAGTGCTTAGGCGAAGCCCTGCACTGGTAGCTTCACCATCACCGTCATCACGCCATCGTGCTGACAAACTCTCCCTCAACACTTAGCTGGATCTAGAGTTCACGGGATGTTACCGAGCTGAACGTGTGAAGATCACGGAGGTTTCATACCTTTGGTGCTAGGATCAGTCGGATCGTGAATACGTATGACTACATCAATCGCATTGTCATAACTCTTCCGCTTACGGTCTACGAGGGTACGTGGACAACACTCTTCCCCTCGTGTTGCTATGCATCACCTAGATGGATCTTGCGTGTGCGTAGGATTTTTTTTGAAATTACTGCGTTCCCCAACAATTCTAGCATTCACAGATTTTTTTTCCAACTTGTATAATAACTTCTTAAGATCATCTCTATCCTTACAAGAATGAAAGTCTCTAGCTACATCTCCATCCATAACATAACCATCAGATATCTCAGGCAATTCATATCTAGGAGAGCTAGGCCTAATAGGTGTTTCATAATTCTCAGTTTCAAAGACTTCATCAATTTCAGTAATTTCATCAGTTTCAGTATTCTCAATATCTTTTGCTCTAACAAGTTGTTCATCAAGAAATTCACCTAGTGGCACAGTCTTATCAAGCAAAGTACTAGCATCATCAATAGCATAATTCATAACAGAAGTAGCATCATCAATAACTTGCGACATATCAGGACTAACAACAGGTGTAGGTGTTGCAAGTTTACTCAAAACAGAAGGTGAATCAAGTGCAGAGTGTGATGACAGTTCCTTACCTCCCCTCGTCTTAGAGGGAACGATCTTGGTTTTGGTATCTTTCGAATTCTTCATAGTGAGGGTAGAGTATTCAAACCAGATTTATAGATTCAACACAAGGGGAGCCAAAGAATATTTGTAAGTATTAGCAGTTGAGTTGTCAATTCAACCACACCAGTAGATTAAATATCTGGAGCAAAGTGATCAGTAGCACAATAGTATGATAGTGATAGCAATGATAGTAACAGTAACAACAGTAGTGATAATTTTGTAGCAGTAGCAACAGTAGTAACTTAGCAAGAACAATATCTGAAAAGCTCATAGGCATTGGATTGGTGATTTCATTGGATGATATACATCATATAACAGTCATAACCTAGGGCGATAAAAAACTAGCTCCATTTCATAAATATAATGTAGGCATGTATTCCGTAAATAGTCATACGTGCTTATGGAAAAGAACTTGCATGCCATCTTTTTTCCTACCCTCCCGTGGCAGCGGGGTCCATAAGGAAACTAAGGAATATTAAGGCCTCCTTTTAATAGAGAACCGGAACAAAGCATTAACACATAGTGAATACATGAACTCCTCAAACTACGACCATCACCGGAAAGTATCCCAATTATTGTCACCTTGGGGTTTACTGATCATAACACATAATAGGTGCATATGACTTGCAAGATCGGATCAAGAACATAGATATAATGGTGATAACATAAAGGTTCAAATATGAAATCATGACACCTGGGCCCAAGTAACAAACATTAAGCACAACAAAGTCATAGCAACATCAATCTCAGAACATAGTGGATACTAGGGATCAAGCCCTCACAAATCTAACTCGATTTCATGATGAATCTCATCCAACCCACCATCGTCCAGCAAGCCTATGAAAGAATTACTCACTCCCGACGGAGAGCATCATGAAATTGGTGATGGAAGATGGTTGGTGATGACGAAGACCGAAGATACCCCTCTCTGGAGCCCCGAACAGGCTCCAGATCTGGCCTCCCGACAAAGAACAAGAGGTGGCGGTGGCTCCATATCGTAAAAGGCGATGAAACTTCCTCTCCTATTTTTTTCTTCAAAAATAGGAATTTATAGAGTTGGAATTAGGATCGGCAGAGCCTCGTGGGCCCCACTACCGACCAGGCGCGCCAGAGGGTGATGGCGTGCCCTGGTGCCTTGTGGGCAGCTCCCCCTCTAGTGGGTCTTGGTTCTAATATTTTTTTTATTTGTTCCAAAATAATTATTCAAAAAGTTTCGTCCAAATCCGAGAATTTTTATTTCTGCACAAAAACAACAACATGGTAGTTCGGCTGAAAACTGTGTCAGTCTGGGTTAGTTTCATTCAAATCATGCAAATTAGCGTCCAAAACAAGAGCAAAAACATTAAGAAAAGTAGATACGATGGAGACGTATCACACAGTTGGCCGTTGGACATGGACACGGCGCAGCTGGACGGGCTCCACTTTAGGCACGTGCATGTAATAATATGGATTTGAGAATTTGCAAATGGGGTATCCAGTTATGAAAACGATTTTTTATGTGTTGTTCGGTCATTCTCCACGGACGTGCCTGGGGTTCACGGGCATTTGGGATCCATATTTTGATCTTTGTGGTTGTAGATGCTCTTACTAATCATGTGTTCTCTTTCTAGAATAAAAATTAGCTCTCCAACTAGACAATTGATTGTCATGATGCCTTAGAGTATCTTCAACTAGCACTACTAGGAAAAGGCCTATAGATGATATGGACATTAATGGCGCACCGTGTATGTGGTGCGCCACTGCTATATAGCAGTGGCGCACCAGATATAGGTGCGCCACTAATAATATATTACTAATGGCGCACCTGGTGTGTGGTGCGCCATTAGTAGTTTTGAAAAAAATAAAAAAATTGTTAGTAATGGCGCACCATGGGATAGTGCGCCAAACTAGTAATGGCGCACCGTCCACTGGTGCGCCATCACTAACAAATTTTTTTATTTTTTTTCAAAACTACTAATGGTGCACCACACACCAGGTGCGCCATTAGTAATATATTTAGCACCAAGGTTACTAATGGCGCACCTGATGTGTGGTGCGTCATTAGTAACCCTGGTGCTAAATGCAACACCCTCCCCCCATGGACCGCCTTTTCTGTTTTAAAAAAATAAAAGAAAATGATGGAAATGTCAAAAAAATATAAAAAATAGGTTTCCCATGTGATATGTGGTCTAGTTGTTGGGAAAATTTAGAAATATGAATTTCGACTTTATTTACAAAATTTCTCTGGAATTTAGTAAAATGGGCATAACTTTTGCATTAGAACTCACATTAAAAAGTTTTTTATATGAAAAATCATCTACTCAAAAAGTTACATCCAAATTGAACTGGGGGAACCCTGTTCAACATCTTCAAAATCCCCAAAAACCTAACAGAACGAAAGATACGGGGCTTTTAAGATCTAGAGAGGGAAAATGAAAAAAAATCAAACTTACTAGTGGCGCACCATTTGCTAGGTGCGCCACTAGTAAGAGAAAAAAATTGGTTTCAAAACAAAATTGGAATTTTTTTCAAAATATGATACGTAATATGACCGGGAAGTTTGAAATAATTTTTAAAAATTTCATCATACTCATGAACATGAACAAAGTCCTAGACATCAACAAGGTTTAATAGGATTGATATGATAGATATATCAATAAGTGCCTGTGAAGTGAGCTGGTGCTGGGGTTGGATAGAACTGCGAAGTTAAATGTGCTCGGGCTGGAGTAGTGTGAGGATGGGTGACCTTTCGGGAAGTTTGACCATAGAGTGTGATTTGACTTGAGATTAAGCATATTGACCCGGGATTAAGTCATAGTGACCTGAGATTAAAAAAATGAATTTTTTACTAATGGCGTGATGCTAGTGGCGCACTTGTAGTGCGTCATTAGTAGGCAAAACAGGTGTGCCACTAGTATGCCTTTTCCTAGTAGTGTAGACATAGTTGTATGTTTCATTCAAAGCTTATTTGTTGTTGGGGAAGGGCCGAGTTCATGCATGTGGCCAACTTGCCCATCGATGTGGATGGCACAGTACAGTTTGACACGATGTTGTTAAAAATGGCATACCCTTAACCCTCAGTGTCACCAACGAGGGCGGGAGGACATACCTCAGTTGTCTAATTTGGATTCAGATTGTCACAGAATTAGGATTGCAAAGTGGGAAGGCATTCTTACTATTTCTTCACGAATTTGAGAGGAGCAACATCGGCAATAAAATCTATCTGTGGTATGATGTCCCGCAATCACCATAGTACGTATAGTTTCAATGGTGATGCGGATGTCATACAAGTACTTGTATGGTACTAGCAACCACTTTATTGAATGTATATATGTTGTATGCACTTATTATATTGTAGTGTGTAAGTATTAAACATTATAGAGTTGTTGAACTATAGTGTATATTTGAAGTATGCTATTTATGATTTTAGGGTACTCATCTTATTGTTAAATTGAAATAAGTTGCAACGGCACCCAAAAACACTGCCACGGCAGAGTTTTTTATTTTTATTTTTGGCTGTCATAAGATAATTGTGGCGGGTGCAGTCAGACGCCCGCCACAGGTAAGTACATGATTAGTGGTGGCACGCGCCCGCCACTGATGAGGCGTTAGCAGTGGCGGGCTCCCCCGAGAGTCTTGCCAACCCCTACAAGGATTTTTGCGCCCCCACTGCTAGGCATTCATGCAGTAGTGAGAGTAGGACATGGAACAAGCACTGGCTCACGGGACTCAAGGCGCTTCCGTCTCCGATGCCCTACTCGTCCTCGTCGAAGCACGTGGTCTGCACGTCGCTGGTCAAAGTGAGGTCGCCAATGGATCCATCGTGGTCGGAGCCCGACAAGTCCACCCCGACGCAGTTGCAGCGCCAGGGATTGTCCATCACCCGCACCCACGCCGGAGAGTGCAACTTCGCCTCGCCGGTGTCGGACGCGAGGACTTCCTCGGCCTACCGTGCCCTCTGCCTCTCACAATGGGCATGCCACACTATATTAGCCTCGGACACGGAAAGGCCACCGAAGGCCTACGAGTCGGCGCACCAATGAAGGGGCTGCGCCTCCGTGACGGTGTTCAGACACTGACCACACCACCTTTAGCGAGGCAATGGTGACGCGCCTCGCACCGGATCCAAGCATCATTTGGGAAGACGCTATGGATTCCTGCCGGATCAAGTCCGACCACTTTCGGGCGTTCTCCTCATGGGCGGAGGGCAATGCAAACGGCCATATCCTCCTCGGGCACGCACGAGATGAGCTCCCAGTCCCTAGATCGACTGATGAAGGACTCGCATTCGCTGCCCGCCATGCCGGAGAAGGCCGGTGATCATCGGAAAAGAGTTTGGGGCGGAGTGGAGTGAAGCAGAGTGGCTAAGGTTTGGTTCGGGGAGCGGGTGAGGATGAATATATATGGGGTCAAGATGGATCAGTGTGAGACGGATCCGACATGACGGACACGTCCGGGCTCGCCCGGGCCTTCCTATATCTGCCCCTGATTTGGGCTGGATATAAGGGATGCCTGTCAGACCGGACGTCTAGGGCCGGTATGAGGGTCCATCTGTGTCAGTTTTTTTATCGGTCAGTGACCAGGCCGTCCGTCGAGGGTTTTGGGGCGACCGACTGTAGATGATGTGAGATGGCAACCAAGGATGCAACCTTGCCTCTGAATATGCTCTCGTTCCTCGAGGGCACTTCCTGCGCGCATGAGCAGATGCACCCATTTTTTCAAAAAAAATGCATTTTAAGTACATTTTTAAATGCCCAAAACTTCAAAACAAAATTTCATGCATACATGTTTGTGAATGTGTGTGCACGGCACAGAGTTTTGTAAAAAATGTCCTTTTGTTTTGTCTTCCTAAGAGACAAATTTCAGTGTTTTTTTAACACAGTACAGACATAAGCGGTCATATACACGCGCATACACTCATTCTTATGAACTCACACATGCACACCCTACCTCTATGAACACCTTCGAAAGACTGAGCGGACATACCATCTTGAAATTTATGAAGTCACCATAAGCACCTCGTCGTCGACGGGAACGTCTCCTCCTACTAAATACGCATCGTGGCAAATCCTAAAGTAAATTCAGGAATAAATGTAAGTATCAGGATTTGAACCCTGGTGGGCTGGAATATCACAGTCCCTCTAACCATCTAACCACAAATTGGTTCGCAAATTTCAGTGCTTCTAAACAGCGTTCCACAACACAATTTTTGTCTTTTTTGCATGGACCACAAAAAAATTTATTTTTTCGTGAAACTTTATTCATGCACATAGAATATGAAGTCACACCCGTGCAACCCTTTTAAGATTTTTCTTAGCATTTAAAAATATGTTTTTCGAAGTGGGTCATACTCTCTCTTGCCAAATTTCCCGCAGAAATTAGCAGAATGATAGGTTTTAAAGCTCCTCTGCACTATTACGTCTACAGCAAAGCACATGCAGCCGGCGACTCGTTCTAGTAGCGTCTGGCCGCACTGTTTGGCAGGTTGGCCATGGGAGGCGGTACGTGTGCCTAAAACACGGACGACTAATTGCATTAACTGATCGGCCCGGCCGTGGCATGATCACAAAGGAGCCGGACTTGGGCCTCCTACAATTTTACGCCATCACGCTGCCCATTTTAAATCGACAGGACCGGAGACGGTGTATTCAATGCATGCAGCGAGCAGCCAACTACATCTGCATGATGATGATGATCCGAGTCGCCTCGCTGCGCGGTGGACGCGGGCGTACTTTTCTCCATGCCTCGCTATAAAACCTCCCACGGCGTGATCCATCCTGCACCAGCCAGAGCCAGAGCCAGCGACACACTACACCGCTAGCTAGCTAGCTGATACTACTCCTGCATTATTATTAGTACTACGGAGCCAAGCAATGGCGTCTCTCTACCGAGGCCTCCTGCTGCTGCTGATGGCGCTTCTCCCATCCGCCCATGGAGCAACCACGGCTAGAGGCAAAATCTCTGCAGCGTTTGTGTTCGGCGATTCGATCGTCGATCCCGGCAACAACAACGATCGGCTGACGGAGGCGAAGGCCAACTTCCCGCCGTACGGGCAGGACTTCCCCGGCGGGGTGGCCACCGGGAGGTTCTCCAACGGGAAGGTTCCCGGAGACATGCTAGGTACGTACGTAAGTCGTAACAACCGGCAACTGACTTTTCTAGCTATATATTGCTTTTTTACACATTATTTTTTACAGTACTACTATGTATGGCATGCAGCACCTATGTTTAAATTGTGATCTAATGGAGTAGCTTCTTGTACGTTTTATATGCAACTTTGGTTACACCAAGATGAGAACATATACGGGAATGTCTAGTTGAAGGCTAACTTTACAACACCTAACAAGTAAGGTAAGAAAAGTGAGGCTTGCTACAAAGTGTGGCAAACTTATGAAAAAAGTTGAGAAGCAAGCCGGTGATCGGTGAAGCAAATACCTAAAAAATTGTGACGTGCCTAACATCAGATGGGGCAAACTTATATTTGGAGCCAACTGCCCGCAGTATCATTTTCCTTTTGCAGGGAGTAGCTAGTTGCGTTGGCAGCTGCTTTGAAGTCTTGGCACTACAGTTTTTTTTTTAGGGGTGTCTTGGCACTACTGTTGCTCTAGTATTGTTGCAGGAGATATTTTGACGTCCAAATCAGAGCACTGTGCATGTACATAGTAGGAGCTCCTAATGGAAAATGCACAGTTCAGTCGTACTGGCCCGTCAGCTTGGTTTTCATCCGTCGTGCATTTGTTTTTTTTTCTGTCTCCTTCATTTAATGCAAAACCAACTACCCCCTGTCAACATTAATTTGCAGTTCACGTAGAAGATGAAACAAACTCCATCAAGAGGACGGCTCGATATATGTATATATACTTCCTCCGTCACAGTTTAAAAGGCATAATTAAATTTGCGTGTGTTTCCACAATAGATAAGGTTTATGACGCATTTCATTTATTTCTAGCAGCTAATTAGTACTCCTATATACTATTTCTATATGCATGCATAGTGTGAATGCTATTTTTTAGCCTATCTCACAACCAATAGATAACCACTTAGGTCCCAGAGAATTTTCAAGCGCGCCTTCTAAACCGTGATGGAGGGAGTATATATATTGCACTAATTAAGTTGCATATTGGGCAACAACCAATAATTGATCACGTGACAGAAGAACCACGGCCAAACAGTATACTCCCTCTTATTCATATTAATTGTCACAGATTTGATACTAGTATACAACTTTCTACTTTACTAAATCCGCGGCAACTAATATGAGTCAGAGAGTACTTAAAATGATCAATTACTCAAAAACTAGGTGTACTTTTTAAGTTGAATCTCTTTAACTAGTCTTGCACCAAGTGAAAACTTGAATATCCACTGATGATGTCATTTTTCTTTGTCGGTCAGCTTCTAGGTTGGGAATTAAGGAACTATTGCCACCCTACCTTGGAAATGATCTTCCACTAAGTGAGCTACTCACTGGTGTTGTCTTTGCTTCTGGTGGCAGTGGATACGATCCTTTAACTTCGATACCCGCGGTACCAAAATATGTCACATGCATCTCACAACATAGTTTTCTTGAAAGTATATTTCACTTTGGTTTTACCAGAAGCTAAGAATCATTACTAGAGTTTGCAAATAATAATTTCCTATGCTTCAGACTGCTACATCGAGTACTGGGCAACTTGAATTATTCCTTGAATATAAGGAGAGACTAAGAACTTTAGTCGGAGAAGAGGAGATGACACGTGTTATCTCTGAAGGGATATACTTCACAGTCATGGGGGCAAATGACCTTGCAAATAATTATTTTGCAATCCCTTTGAGGCGCCATCAATATGACCTTCCTTCGTACGTGAAATTTCTTGTCTCTTCCGCCGTCAACTTTACCATGGTAAGAGTACTTATTGAAACTCTAAAACTGCTAGTAAACAGGCAATCTCATAGCTTTATAAGAAAGCTTATTTGGCTCTCTTTTTGCACAAAGTTCTTGTGTTCATTTAGTTCTTCGACATTTTGAAGTTTCACATATTTCCCTCAAACTCAAAAACTACAAACCATTCCTTCTCTTGTGCATTAAGTAGTTTCCTTTAGTCTGTTACATATATCTGTTCATAAATTTAGTACTTTACTGATTTTTTTCTGCCATCTACTTCTCTTGACAAAGTTTCAACATATGGATATTTTATAATGGCCATGGTACTAATAGTCGCATACCTTTTTTTTACATCCTACATATATCTGTTGTTTAATTGGCATTTGATCAGTCGACCTGCTATTTGTAAAATTCAGTATGCTCACATATACTCTTCTATCAGAAATTAAATGAGATGGGTGCAAAGAAGATTGCATTCCTTGGCATTCCACCAATTGGATGTTGTCCCTCGCAAAGAGAACTTGGATCAAGAGAATGTGAGCCCATGAGGAATCAAGCAGCAAATCTATTTAATTCCGAAATAGAAAAGGAAATACACCGGTTAGATGCAGAACAAAATATTCAAGGCTCCAAGTTTATTTATCTCGATATATACTACAATCTGCTTGATCTCATTCAGCGACCTGGTTTTTATGGTGAGTGCACATTTTATACTGGGTTGCTATTTTAGAGCATACCATCAATCATTACTGTAGAGTATAGCTGCAATAGACATATTAATAGATAACAGTGACAAGCATTAACCTCTAGCATGTCATCAATCTTACAATACTACAGGCAAATGGAAGTAAGAAGAACTGTGTAGTGAACTAAAATGGTAGACATAAATGTTTACATTAGTTTGCATACTTCGTTTAGAAATATTTGGCTTTATATAGTGTATAGAAGTACATGTCCATGGACACGTTGTCATCATAAATTCATAATTATTTGTTACTAAATATTTTGAAACTGCCTGTCATATAGGTTTCAAGGAGGTAACCGAAGGATGTTGTGGCAGCACAGTGCTAAATGCAGCAATATTCATTAGAAATCACCCTGCATGTCCGAATGCTTACGATTACATTTTCTGGGACAGCTTTCATCCTACTGAAAAGGCCTATAACATTGTGGTTGATAAACTGTTTCAGCAAAATATGCAGTACCTGATGTGAAGAAACTCACTCTCAATGGACGCATGAACAAATATTATTAGGGACTGCAATTAATTCATTTGATAGTACTCATTGGCACTATTAGGATGGCCTAACCATTCATCCAAACTTGTATCTTCGGTGAAAGTTCGCTCCTTCCGAAATGGGTAAAGGCTAGAGGTTCATGAAATACATAAGAATTCTGGTAGGCTCGAAAATGTATCTTCCTATAAATAATGGTGATATTCATGGGACATCATCTGCGCCTCAATTTTTCACAGATGCAGTGGTTGGGAACTTGCTGGTTCTAGCACCGTCCATTAGCATGTGTTGATCTTGTGAACGTAAATTTCAACTTCGCTAAACTCTATTCACACTTCTGTAGATTGGGCCTAAGACGACACATCTATCACACATCATTCGACCAAACCGTGTGCGATGCGGGCATCGCAAATAGTAGAAAATAAACTCGTGTGCCAGAAAATGAAACGGTGTGATGGCCCATCCATGGGGCACAATTTTATTAAGAAGGCCATGTGTGATAAGAGGCACACGACAAAGGGTTCTACTGCATGTGCGATACGTAGTTGTAACGCACACGGTTTGTATGTTGGCAATGTGTGCGTTCATTGATAAACGCTTAACAAGAACGAGATGTTTGCGATGGTTTGAACCATCGCACACCATGCTTATTACGAATATTCGTGTGTGAAGGTTTGATATTTACACACACATAGTTGGAGGAGCCTCGTGTGTGCTAGCTCATGACAGTGCACAAGCTTCTATGCTAGCTTGCGCTTCCTTCTTTTTTTAAATAGAGAGTTGTATTAATTAAGTAGATAAAACATAGTTCGTACAATCGTGCAAGGCCACGCTTAACATGCAGGTTGGCATTGTGCCTTGCATAACCCCACCACGCAACTTTCTACGGCCCAACTAGGCAAGACTATGAGCTAACCTGTTGTCCCTTTTATATACTTTGCAAACTCTAACTTCTCTATTTCCTTTGATGGCTTGAAACTCATTTGCAATTGCTCCAATCTTCGATCTATCAATAGACGAGAGGATGAGCACCTTTGTCACCTAGCTGCAATCCGTCTCAATGATTAAGGGTAGATCTGTCCCAGACATTGCCTTCCGTAGTCCATCTAGGCAAGCCATGGCTTTCACGCAGTCCGCTCCATTGCGCTTCCTCCTTGTTTTTCATCAACGGCGTTATCCGAACACGCCACTATTTCCCGCCAGTCCTTCATCGTTTTTCGGCCACCAATAAGAGTAGTGATAAATAAAAGCCTATGTGGCCACACACCATACAACGTGCAGACCAAGCTAGCACAACTTATACCATTCCAAGCATGCCACCACGGCGAAGCGCCATCTCCGTCATCACCCTCCGGCCTGTGAAGGTGATCAGCAAGCAAGATCTGGTGAAAGCATCATGGCCCTTTGAGGCCGAGGGCATCCCGAGCAATGTGCCAGATGACGTCGTTCTGCGCGTAATCGCCAGGATGGAGCATACCCTTGGCGCATGATGCGGAAGAGCAGAGAGGTGGGCGCGTGCAACACAACAAGAGTGGTAGCGCGTCGAGAGAAAGAGGCACGGCGCGTTGCAATGCAAGAGTGGATCCATTGCCCCTTGCCGCCTGTCCTAGTCGACAGGTCATTGCAGTGGCTCGTCAGGAGCCCGATTCCCCGTTTGGAATGGGCAGCAGTCGTCCGCCCTACTTGCACTGGACGCCGGCCGCGACGTTGGCATGGTCCGTGCCCCCCTCAATGCCAACACACTTGTCTCTAGACCCGAGCGCCTCCTAGGCCTAGGTGTCACCAGCGACGAAGTAGAGCAACATGGCCGTCAGATCTTGGAGGTTGTGATATCCGATGAAATAGATAGTTTGGAGCTCGAGATTGCGCTCCAGCAGTACTACGAGTGTATCAACAGTTTGGATGAACGCTTGTATGAGTTCAATCACAACCAAGAGTTTCCTTAGGCAAGGATCAGTTCTTTTCACGCATGATTCTACAAAATCAAGATTATGGATAACTTGCAACAAAATCTGCCGTCTAGTTCTTTTCTGAGACTGTGGATAAGTTGTGTGCTGAAATGTCTATATTTACCTTAGGCAGAAAGTGTATACTAAATTGCTAACACGTTGTTGTTTCGAATAGTTTCTGATCGAATAAAAGTAATTTACGAATATGAACTGTTTTTGATCGAACAATTTCATTAAACTTGTCAATATTGACGGTAGAAAAAATTGTAGATATAGCACCATGTATAGCACCAACCATTGACTGTAGCCAAAAATAGTAATATAGCACCATCTATAGAACCAACCACTCAAAACTCTGTTGTTAATCCAAGAGTATTTGCAAAAAAGAGTTGGCACAAATAAGATGAAAAAACCAAAATTGAAAAGAACTAGCTGGCTTATTATCTCGAGCTTATTTTCACACAGCCTTATCTGGGGCTTATTCTCACAGGAGCTTATTTTCACAGGATGGCTCAAAAGAACTGGCCCTAAGAGGGACGCAAGATTAGTTAGTGTGCCAGATGGAAGCCTAAAGGCCACAGCCTATGGAAAAGGTCAGGTAACTAGGTTTGCGGAACTAACCCCAAAACATGCCTAGTAAAGCCCAACTCACTAGGCGCAACCTTTTCTGGCCCAACCGGCCTTCCCGCCCAAGGCCCCTCGGGCCCAACCCCGTTGGCTCTCTATTGCCCTAGGAAAGGAAAGTCCCCTTCCTGGGAGGTGCTATGCACCGATCACAGCGAGCAGGTCGCTTGCATCGCCCACATCCGCAAATGTTATGTCTTGCTTATAGTGAGACTAGCGTTTGTCTCGCCTGAAGCTTTCCTGCAATACGCACGCACATGGGCTAGATCAATAGCGTGTTACTCATCGGTCGTTGGTCCGCTCGATGATGTGTTCGTTAGTGTTTTTTTGTTAGTGTTTGGTTTTCTTATTTCTTTTCTTGTGTTCTTTTGGTTTTTTTGTTTCATCGTTATACTTTGTTTTTTTGTTTCTTTCATGGGTCTATTCGGTGTTTTCCTTTCTTTATTTTCCTTTGTTTTTTTATTTCTTGGTTTACAACGGGTTACTTTTGTTTTTCTTTGTTTCTTTATCAGTACTCATTGCTTTTAAATTCTCTTGCACTTGTTTCTTCAGTTTTCTATTTTTGTTTTCTTTTTTCTTCGCTTTTCTTTGTTTCTTTTTTGGTTTTCATTGGTTATTTTTGTTTTCTTTGTTTAATTTGGTTTTCATTCTACATTTTCCGTAATACATCAGGAACAATTTTCCAGTACACGCTTAATATTTATCAAGTACAGGTTAACATGCACGGTCAACAATTTTCCTATACATATTTTAATCATTTTTTAAACGCTTGATTAACATTTTTTGAATACATGATTAATATTTTTTAAATATATGGTCAACATTTTTCCACACATAGTATGAAATGTTTGATTAACATTTTTCAAATATAAGATTAACATTTTTTCAAATACATGGTTAGCATTTTTCTATACACATTTAACATTATTCAAATGCTTTATTAACATGTTTTCGTGTGCAAGACTATTTTTTCATGCATGGCCACATTTTCTCTTTGCACATTTAACATTTTTAAATACTATATTAACATTTTTTTCAAATGCTTGATTAACATTGTTTAAATACATTATCAAAAAAATCCATACACATTGTATTTTTGGTATACATGAGAAGCATTTTCTCTATACACACTTAACATTTTTCAAATGTTTTTATGTAAAGGGTTTTTGCAATATATTTATTTAGAATATATGAAAGTAAAAAAATAAAAAAATAAAGCCAAAAAGGAAAACAAAAAATGTGAAGACAAACGGAAAACAACCGTGGCTGTTGCCTCCAACGAGCTAGGCCGGCGCATTGGCCCTCACCTTGATGCGAGTGCCCCCTACATCTCGCTAGGGCGCTGCTATTTCTCGCATTGAAATCATTAATTGATGAGTATTCCTTTCAAAGATCACTTTCACCTTCTCAGGTTGTGACGAGTGTTGCATGTGCGTCATTTGTCGCAACCTGAAAGTTTCTCTTTTTTCATAGATCTGTTTATTCGAAACATTTTATCTCCTAAACCGTGCAACAATTTTTCAAATCTTAAACCGTTTTCATTTTTGGATCCCTTGCATCAAGATCTTTAAAACTAGATCTCATGCTGATAGCTTTTGATGAAAAAAAAAATCATAAAAAACCATGCCTTTCGCGAAAGGGAAAAAAATAGACAACATGTTTTCGAGAGGCACGGCCGTGCCTCTCACAAAAGCAAAACCGTGCCTCCAATGGTAGGGAAAAAAGAGAAAATACATTTTTTTTTGTTTTCGAGAGGCACTACTGTGCCTCTCGCGGAAGCAAAACCGTGCCTCTCATGGAAGAGGAAAAACAGGCGAAAACGTGTTTTCTTCGTTTCCGAGAGGCATGGCTGTGCCTCTCACGGAAGCAAAACCATGTCTCCCATGGAAGAAAAAAAATAAAAAAAAAGTCCTTTTTCGTTTCCAAGAGGTATGGCCGTGCCTCTTGCGGAAGCGAAACCGTGCGCCTCATGGAAGGAAAAAAAGAAAATGTGGGGTTTTTCCTGTTTTTCACGGAAGCAAAACTGTGCCTCATGCCGAAGAGAAACCGTGCCTCTCATGGAAGTACAAAAAAATCTAAGTTTTTTCTCCAAAAGCTAAGAAAGACCGATGGAAATTTAAAAGCTGAAAAAACAAAACAAAACAGAAAATGCGCACGGAAAAATAATAAAAGTAAAATCTGAAGGAAGCGTCCCGATTGTGACATGTGGCGGCGCCTGAGAGCATGCCAAGTGGCGCGCTTTCAGCCCACCCCCAAGTGATCGTTGGGAGGCTCCCGAATGATCGCTCGTCAACTAGTTGCTCTTTGCGTTTTCTTTTCTGTTTTCTTTTCTTGTTTTTATTTTGTTTTTTGATTCTATTTTAAATTTTATTTACATTTTTAAATATTCTAAACATATATATTTAAGAAATTTACTTCACATAATATTTTTTTAAATGTTAATCACCCTTTGAAAAATGTTGAATGTGTATACAAAAAATGTTGACCATGTATTAAAAAAATGATGAAATTTCTTGATCATGTATATAAAAATGTTAATGAAACATTTAAAAAAATGTTGAACATGTATTTAGAAAAATGTTGAACGATTATTTTAATAATGTTGAACAGGTATTTATAAAATGTTTAAAAAGTATTAAACATGTTGAACAAGTATTTCAAAAATGTTGAACAAGCGTTTGAACAATGTTGAATGTGTATACAAAAAATGTTGGTCACTTATAAAAAAATGATGAAATGTTAAACAAGTATTTGAAAAATGTTCATCAAACATTTGAGCAATGTTAAATGCGATAGGAAAAAAATATTGACAATGTATTAAAAGAATGAGGCAATTTGTTGCTCATATATATATATAAAATGTTAATTAAGCATTTGAAAAAAAATCTTGAACAAGTATTTAAAAAATATTAATCAAGGATTTGGAAAATGCTAAATGCTTATAGAAAAAATGTTGACCATGTGTTCAAAAAATGTTAATATGGCATATAGAAAATGTTAATCAAGTATTTGAAAAAATGTTAGATTTGTAGTGGAAAAAATGTTGACCACGTATTATAAAATGTTAATCCGGTATTTGAAAAATGTTAATCAAGCATTTGAAATAATTTAGAAGTGTATATAAGAAAAATGTTGACCATGTATTAAAAATATATATTAATATTGTATTAAAAACTGTTAATCAAGCAATTGAAAAATGTTGAAAAATATGTATATAAAAATGTTGACAGTGTATATAAAAATGTTAAAATTTTATTGAAAAAATGTTAACCGTGTATTAGAAATATGTTGTTGACATATACGAAAAATGTAGTGTGAAATCCAAAAGAAATATACGAAACAACAAAAGAAAAAAAAAAGGAGATTAGATAAGAAAACCAATCAAAAAACAAAAAGACATGGAAAAAGGAAACAAAAAACCTGATGAGAAATGAGAAAGAAATAAACAAAACTGAAGAAAAAAGAAAAAACTCATGAAAACCGAGACAGAAATAAAGAAAACCATAGAAAAAAGAAAGAGAAGAAAAACCCCAACGCAAACAGAGAAACCTGGTTGAAAAAAACCGAAAAAACAGGAAAAACGTATAAGAAATAGTGGAAACCCCGACTTATATGGACTTAAGTTGCCAGCCCTACTTCTGTGTCATGAACAAAAGATAAGTGCAGTGACTAGCCGCTACGTCGCTGAACCAGGAGACCAGGGTTCTAAACGCAATGCGCCCCATTTTCTATTAGCTTTTTCATTTTTTGAGATAGTTTTTTATTTTACTGTGTGTGTGCGTGAATGGGTGGGCCCGATGAGTGTGACCCATAGGCGAGTGATCCTCATCTCGCTTAAGGCGAGATATAGTCACCACAATCCCGCTATAAGTGAGAGATAGGGGCACCCGCGACTCTCGGGTTGCCTGCGTGACATGGGCCTGGGCTAGCGAGCACAGTCAGACCTAGCAATAGAAATTCCCGCCTGGTTCTTATATTTTTCAGCAACCGACAGAAGCAGGGAAAGTAGCAGGGGGCAGCCGTTACCACACCTAACAGGGAAAGTAGCGGGACAGTTCTGCTCATCAAAGGAGGCCCTAATAACAGAAATGGGGGAGCTGTCACTACCCCTAGAAAAGAACCCATTATCAAGGGAAGAAGATAAGGAGATGAGGTGGAAGAGATGGATCACACAAATGATGCGGCCTCCTTCGAGGAGGACCGCCAGAACTGATGCAGACCCTATGTTGGAACGGTCGTGGGATTGGCGGTCCTACGATGGTTCTTGAGTTCTACGATCTCGTGGAGGCTAGTGCGTCGACGGTGCTCTATTTAGTGGAAACACAATTAGCAAAGTACCATGTGGAGGGTTTGGCGACAACTTAGTTTTTTCGTAGAGATTTGCTGCTGCTAGTAGTGGCCGTAGTGGCGGGCTTTGTGTTTTCTGGAAATAGGGCATAAATTTAGAAATAAAGGCGTTTTATCACTATCACATTGATTATGTGATTTCTGAACCAGGCAAAGATCAATGGCGACTCTCCTGTTTCTACAGACAAGCCAATAGGAGCCTAAGATATAAGACTTAGGATGCAATGAAGTTTTTGCATGGAGAGAGCACCCAACCTTGGGTATGTATTAGTAATTTCAATGAGATTCTCATACATGAAGAGCAAATGGGACCGAATCAACAGTACAATGCACAGATTGCAGGGTTCAGAGTGGCGGTGGATGTGTGTGGTTTATCTGACTTGGGCTATAAGGGCTTGGAATGGACTTTTTTATAGAAAGACTGTAAGGGACTTTTGAAAAGAGAGCGGTCGGAGGGCAATTTTGCAGGGTCCGCCTAGATCGCGCACTAACTACGCCAAGCTGGTCCATGGTGTTCCCATTTGCCACGGATGAGCACCTCACTACAGTAAAGTAGGATCACTGTTCCATTCTACTACTGAACGAACTGGAAGCAAACAACCTACGGATAGCTCTCAAGAGACCTTTCTGCTGTGAGTGTATGTGGGAATCTAATGCTAGGTCCGAAGGTGCTTTAGAAGAGGCTTGGAAAGAAGGACAACAGGCTTCCATAGTGGCTGAACTGGCAAGATAACTTGAGACAGTTGTTGGGTCCCTATCGCGTTGGGGGAAAAAACTTTTGGCTCGGTACGCCAAGAGCTAAGGAGGCTGGGGAGGCGACTCATGGAGCTCAGGGAGGATCCACTACGGGTCGGCTTAGGGGTAGATGAGAAAAAGGTAGAAGAAGATATGATTGAGATGTGTTATTGCGAGGAGGTGATGATGAGACAAAGGTCATGTATTTGGCTATCCGAGGGCAATAGCAATACACAATTTTTTCAGCAAAAAGCAAGCGCGAGGAGAGCAAAAATAACATATCCAAGTAGGAAATGGTGGACAGTTCGATCAGCTCGGATCCAAGGGTACTGGCTGACATGGGCAATGATTTTTATTCAAATCTATATGCATCAGAAGGGACCATTGGTATGGAGGAAGTTTTTTTACACATACCGCACAGGGTAGACGTAGCCTTGAACTCTCGTTTGAACGCTTGCATACTACGGAAGAAGGCAACGAAGCGTTGTTTCAAATGTTCCCAACAAAAGCACCTGGCATAGACAGATTACTAGTGCATCTCTTTCAGAGGCATTGGGATTTATGTGGCAATGAAGTGATGTCGCTTGAAGCTATGTCGGTATTTTCCCAAAGAGGAAGGGATGATGCAGCACAGCTACAGTAGGTATTTCCCTCAGTTATGGAACCAAGGTATCAATCCAGCAGGAGAACCAAGTAACAATATGTAAACGGTACTTGCACACAAAGACCAAATACTTGCAACCCGATGCGTAAGAGGGATTGTCAATCCCTCCACAGTAAAAAGATAGATAAATTTGTGGTAGATTGGATAAAGAGCTCTTGATAAAACGCGAAACAAAATACGTAATAAAAAGTGTAGCAAGGTTTTTTTGGGTTTTTTTGGAATAATAGATCTGAAAACAAAAGTGGAAAATAATAGATCAGACAACAAATATGATAAAGAATAGACTGATACATCTCCAACGTATTTATAATTTGTGATTGCTCCATGCTATATTATCTACTGTTTTGGACATTATTGGGCTTTATTATCCACTTTTATATTATTTTTGAGACTAACCTATTAACCGGAGGCCCAACCCAGAATTGTTGTTGTTTTTTTGCCTATTTTAGGGTTTCGAAGAAAAGGAATATCAAACGGAGTCCAAACGGAATGAAACCTTTGGGAACGTGATTTTCTCACCGAACATGATCCAGGAGACTTTGACCCTACATCAAGAAACAAAGGAGGAGGCCACGAGGTAGGGGGACGCGCCTACCCCCCAGACGCGCCCTCCACCCTCGTGGGCCCCCTATTGCTCCATCGACGTACTCCTTCCTCCTATATATACCTACGTACCCCCAGACGATCAGAGACAGAGCCAAAACCCTAATTCCACCACTGCAACTTTCTGTACCCACGGGATCCCATCTTGGGGTCTGTTCCGGAGCTCCGCCGGAGGGGGTATCCATCACAGAGGGCTTCTACATCATCACCATAGCCCCTCCGATGAAGTGTGAGTAGTTCACCTCAGACCTACGGGTCCATAGTTATTAGCTAGATGGCTTCTTCTCTCTTTTTGGATCTCAATACAATGTTCTCCCCCTCTCTTGTGGAGATCTATTCGATGTAATCTTCTTTTTGCGGTGTGTTTGTTGAGACCGATGAATTGTGGGTTTATGATCAAGTCTATCTATGAACAATATTTGAATCTTCTCTGAATTCTTTTATGTATGATTGGTTATCTTTGCAAGTCTCTTCGAATTATCAGTTTGGTTTGTCCTACTAGATTGATCTTTCTTGCAATGGGAGAAGTGCTTAGCTTTGGATTCAATCTTGCGGTGTCCTTTCCCAGTGACAGTAGGGGAAGCAAGGCACGTATTGTATTGTTGCCATCGAGGATAACAAGATGGGGTTTTCATCATATTGCATGAGTTTATCCCTCTACATCATGTCATCTTGCTTAAGGCGTTACTTTGTTTTCATTAACTTAATACTCTAGATGCATGCTGGATAGCGATCGATGAGTGGAGTAATAGTAGTAGATGCAGGCAGGAGTCGGTCTACTTGTCTTGGGCGTGGTGCCTATATACATGATCATACCTAGATATTCTCATAACTATGCTCAATTCTGTCAATTGCTCAACAGTAATTCATTCACCCACTGTAGAATACTTATGCTCTTGAGAGAAGCCCCCCGGGTCTATCTTCATCATATTAATCTTCCAATACTTAGTTATTTACTTTGCTATTTACTTTGCATCTTTATCATAAAACTACCAAAAATATTATCTTATCATATCTATCAGATCTCTCTCTCGTAAGTGGCCGTGTAGGGATTGACAACCCTTATCGCGTTGGTTGCGAGGATTTATTTGTTTTGTGCAGGTACGAGGGACTCGCGCGTAGCCTTCTACTGGATTGATACCTTGGTTCTCAAAAACTGAGGGAAATACTTACGCTACTTTGCTGCATCATCCCTTCCTCTTCGGGGAAAAACCAACGCAGTGCTCAAGAGGTAGCAAGAAGGATTTCTGGCGCCGTTGCCGGGGAGTCTACGCAAAAGTCAATATACCAAGTACCCATCACAATCCCAATCTCCCGCATTACATTATTTGCCATTTGCCTCTCGTTTTCCTCTCCCCCACTTCACCCTTGCCGTTTTATTCGCCCTCTCTCTCTATCCTCCCTCTCTTTTCCCATTTGCCTCTTTTTGCCCGCTTGCTTTTTGTTTGCTTGTGTGTTGGATTGCTTGCTTGTCACGATGGCTCAAGCTAACACTAAATTGTGTGACTTTACCAATACCAACAACAATGATTTTATTATCACTCCGATTGCTCCTCTTTCCGATGCTGAATCTTGTGAAATTAATGTTGCCTTGCTGAATCTTGTCATGAAAGATCCGTTTTCCGGCCTTCCTAGTGAAGATGCCGCTACCCATCTAAATATCTTCGTTGATTTGTGTGATATGCAAAAGAAGAAAGATGTGGATAACGATATTGCTGAATTGAAGCTATTTCCTTTTTCGCCTAGAGATCGTGCTAAAGCTTGGTTCTCGTATTTTCCTAAAAATAGTATTGATTCATGGAATGAGTGCAAAGATGCTTTTATCTCTAAGTATTTTCCTCTCGCTAAGATCATCTCCCTTAGAAACGATATTATGAATTTTAAGCAACTTGATCATGAACACATTGCACAAGCTTGGGAGAGGATGAAATTAATGATACGTAATTGCCCTACTCATGGTTTGAATTTCTGGATGATTAAACAAAATTTTTATGCCAGATTGAATTTTGCTTCTAGAAATCTTTTAGATTCGGCCGCGGGAGGCACTTTTATGGAATTCACTTTAGGAGAAGCTACTAAACTCTTAGATAATATTATGGTTAATTATTCTCAATGGCATATTGAAAGATCTACTAATAAAAAGGTGCATGCGATAGAAGAAATTAATGTTTTGAGTGGAAAGATGGATGAACTTATGAAATTATTTGCTAGTAAAAGTGTTTCTTCTGATCCTAATGATATGCCCTTGTCTACTTTGATTGAGAATAATAATGAATCTATGGATGTGAATTTTGTTGGTAGGAACAATTTTGGTAACAACGCGTATAGAGGAAATTTTAATCCTAGGCCTTATCCTAGTAATCCCTCTAATAATTATGGTAATTCCTACAACAATTCTTATGGAAATTATAATAAGATGCCCTCTGATTTTGAATCTAATATTAAAGATTTTATTACTTTGCAAAAGAATTTCAATGCTTTGATTGAAGAAAAATTGCTTAAGATTGATGGGTTGGCTAGGAACGTTGATAGAATTTCTCTTGATGTTGATTCTTTGAAACTTAGATCTATTCCACCTAAGCATGATATCAATTAGTCTCTCAAAGCCATGAGAATTTCCATTGATGAGTGCAAAGAAAGAACCGCTAGGATGCGTGCTAAGAAAGATGCCTTTATAAGAGCGTGTTCTTCTAGTTCCTATGAAAATAAAGATGAAGATGTAAAAGTTATTGATGTGTCCCCTATTAAATCTTTATTTTGCAATATGAATCTTGATAATGATGGGACTTAATATGATCCACCTTTACCTAGAAGGCGTTCCAAGAATTCGGAGTTTTTAGATCTTGATGCTAAAATTGATGAAAGTGGGATCGAAGAAATTAAAACCCTAGATGTTGCTAAACCCAATATTTTGGATTTCAAGGAATTTAATTATGAAAATTGATCTTTGATTGATTGTATTTCCTTGTTGCAATCCTTGCTAAATTCTCCTCACGCTTATAGTCAAAATAAAGCGTTCACTAAACATATCATTGATGCCTTGATGCAATCTTATGAAGAAAAACTTGAATTGGAAGTTTCTATCCCAAGAAAACTTTATGATGAGTGGGAACCAACTATTAAAATTAAGATTAAAGATCATGAGTTCTATGCTTTATGTGATTTGGGTGCTAGTGTTTCCACGATTCCAAAGACTTTGTGCGATTTGTTAGGTTTCCGTGATTTTGATGATTGCTTTCTAAACTTGCATCTTGCGGATTCCACCATTAAGAAACCTATGGGAAGAATTAATGATGTTCTTATTGTTGCAAATAAGAATTATGTACCGTAGATTTTATTGTTCTTGACATAGATTGCAATTGCAATCCTTCATGTCCTATTATTCTTGGTAGACCTTTCCTTAGAACGATTGGTGCAATTATTGATATGAAGGAAGGAAATATTAGATTCCAATTTCCGTTAAGTAAAGGCACGGAACACTTTCCTAGAAAGAAAATTAAATTACCTTATGAATCTATTATGAGAGCCACTTATGGATTGCCTACCAAAGATAGCGATACCTAGATCTATCCTTGCTTTTTATGCCTAGCTAGGGGCGTTAAACGATAGCGCTTGTTGGGAGGCAACCCAATTTTATTTCTATTCTTTTCTTTTTGCTCCTGTTTAGTAATAAATAATTTATATAGCCTCTGTTTAGGTTGTGTATTTTTGTGTTTAATTAGTGTTTGTGCCAAGTAGAACCGTTGGGAAGACTTGGGGAAAGTCTTGATATCTTGCTGTAAAAAACAGAAACTTTAGCGCTCACGAGAATTGCTGCCATTTTTATTTAGAAGGTGCTATTTAGTTAATTCTTTTTTAAGATGATTAATAGATAAATTCCTCACGTCCAGCATTTTATTTTAGAATTTTTGGGGTTCCAGATCTTGCGCTAGCTACAGATTACTACAGACTGTTCTGTTTTTGACAGATTCTGTTTTTCGTGTGTTGTTTGCTTATTTTGATGAATCTATGGCTAGTAAAATAGTTTATAAACCATAGAGAAGTTGAAATACAGTAGGTTTAACACCAATATAAATAAATAATGAGTTAATTACAGTACATTAAAGTGGTCTTTTGTTTTCTTTCGCTAACGGAGCTCACGAGATTTTCTACTTTAAGTTTTGTGTTGTGAAGTTTTCAAGTTTTGGGTAAAGATTAGATGGATTATGGAACAAGGAGTGGAAAGATCCTAAGCTTAGGTATGCCCATGGCACCCCCAAGATAATCTAAGGACACCTAAAAGCCAAAGCTTGGGGAAGCCCCAGAAGGCAACCCCTCTTTTCGTCTACTTCTATCGGTAACTTTACTTGCAGCTATATTTTTATTCACCACATGATATGTGTTTTGCTTAGAGCGTCTTGTATGATTTGAGTCTTTTCTTTTTAGTTTACCACAATCATCCTTGCTGTACACACCTTTTGAGAGAGCCATACATGATTTGGAATTTGTTAGAATACTCTATGTGCTTCGCTTATATCATTTGAGTTATATAGTTTTGCTCTAGTACTTCACTTATATCTTTTAGAGCACGGTGGTGGATTTGTTTTATAGAAACTATTGATCTGTCATGCTTCACTTAGATTATTTTGAGAGTCTTAAATAGCATGGTAATTTTCTTAAATAATCCTAATATGCTAGGTGTTCAAGATTAATATTTTTTTTCTTATGAGTGTTTTGAATACTAAGAGAAGTTTGATGCTTGATGATTGTTTTGAGATATGGAGGTAATAATATCAAAGTCGTGCTAGTTGAGTAGTTGTGAATTTGAGAAATGCTTGTGTTGAAGTTTGCAAGTCCCGTATCATGCACGTATGGTAAACGTTATGTAACAAATTTTAAACATGATGTGTTATTTGATTGTCTTCCTTATGAGTGGCGGTCGGGGACGAGGGATGGTGTTTTCCTACCAATCTATCCCCCTAGGAGCATGCGCGTAGTGCTTGGTTTTTGATGACTTGTAGATTTTTGCAATAAGTATGTGAGTTCTTTATGACTAATGTTGAGTCCATGGATTATACGCACTCTCACCCTTCCATCATTGCTAGCCTCTTCGGTACCATGCATTGCCCTTTCTCACATTGAGAGTTGGTGCAAACTTCGCAGGTGCATCCAAACCCCGTGATATGATACGCTTTTTCACACATAAACCTCCTTATATCTTCCTCAAAACAGCCACCATACCTACCTATTATGGCATTTCCGTAGCCATTCCGAGATATATTGCCATGAAACTTTCCACCATTCCGTTTATCATGACACATTCATCATGTCATATTGCTTAGCATGATCATGTACTTGACATACTATTTGTGGCAAATCCACCTTTCATAATTCTTTCATACGTGTCACTGTTGGTTCATTGCATATCCCGGTACACCGTCGGAGGCATTCATATAGAGTCATATCTTGTTCTAAGTATTGAGTTGTAATTCTTGAGTTGTAAGTAAATAGAAGTGTGATGACCATCATTCATAGAGCATTGTCCAAAAAAGAAAGTCCAAAAAAGGGCAAACAAAAAAATAAATATAAAAAGGGACAATGCTACTATCCTTTTTCCACACTTGTGCTTCAAAGTAGCACCATAATCTTCATGATAGAGAGTCTTTTGTTTTGTCACTTTCATATACTAGTGGGAATTTTTCATTATAGAACTTGGCTTGTATATTCCAACAATGGGCCTCCTCAAGTGCCCTAGGTCTTCGTGAGCAAGCAAGTTGGATGCACACCCACTTAGTTTCTTTTGTTGAGATTTCATACATTTATAGCTCTAGTGCATCCGTTGCACGGCAATCCCTACTCCTTGCATTAACATCAATCTATGGGCATCTCCATAGCCCATTGATTAGCCTTGTTGATGTGAGACTTTCTCCTTTTTGTCTTCTCCACATAAACCCCATCATCATATTCTATTCCACCCATAGTGCTATATCCATGGCTCGCGCTCATATATTGCATGAAAGTATATAAGTTTGAGATTACTAAAGTATGAAACAATTTCTTGGCTTGTCATCGGGGTTGTGCATGATGAGAGCATTCTTGTGTGATGAAAATGGAGCCTGATTAAACTATATGATTTTGTAAGGATGAACTTTCTTTGGCCATGTTATTTTGAGAGGACATAATTGCTTAGTTAGTATGCTTGAAGTATTATTATTTTTATGTCAATATGAACTTTTATCTTGAATCTTTCGGATCTGAATATTCATACCACAATTAAGAAGAATTACATTAAAATTATGTCAAGTAGCTCTCCGCATCAAAAATTCTGTTTTTATCATTTACCTACTCGAGGACGAGCAGGAATTAAGCTTGGGGATGCTTGATACGTCTCCAACGTATCTATAATTTTTGATTGCTCCATGCTATATTATCTACTATTTTGGACATTATTGGGCTTTACTGTCCACTTTTATATTATTTTTTGGGACTAACCTATTAACCGGAGGCCCAGCACAGAATTGCTGTTTTTTTGCCTATTTTAGGGTTTCGAAGAAAAGGAATATCAAACGGAGTCCAAACGGAATGAAACCTTCGGGAACGTGATTTTCTCACCGAACATGATCCAGGAGACTTGGACCCAAATGATCAGAGACGGAGCCAAAATCCTAATTCCACCGCCGCAACTTTTTGTATCCACGAGATCCCATCTTGGGGCTTGTTCCGGAGCTCCACCGGAGGGGGTATCCATCACGGAGGGCTTCTACATCATCACCATAGCCCCTCCGATGAAGTGTGAGTAGTTCACCTCAGACCTACGGGTCCATAGTTATTAGCTAGATGGCTTCTTCTCTCTTTTTGGATCTCAATACAATGTTCTCCCCTCTCTCGTGGAGACCTATTCGATGTAATCTTCTTTTTGCGGTGTGTTTGTTGAGACCGATGAATTGTGGGTTTATGATCAAGTCTATCTATGAACAATATTTGAATCTTCTCTGAATTCTTTTACGTATGATTGGTTATCTTTGCAAGTCTCTTCGAATTATCAGTTTGGTTTGGCCTACTAGATTGATCTTTCTTGCAATGGGAGAAGTGCTTAGCTTTGGGTTCAATCTTGCGGTGTCCTTTCCTAGTAACAGTAGGGGCAGCAAGGCACGTATTGTATTATTGCCATCGAGGATAACAAGATGGGGTTTTCATCATATTGCATGAGTTTATCCCTCTACATCATGTCATCTTGCTTAAGGCGTTACTCTGTTTTCATTAACTTAATACTCTAGATGCATGCTGGATAGCGGTCGATGAGTGGAGTAATAGTAGTAGATGCAGGCAGGAGTCGGTCTACTTGTGTCGGGCGTGATGCCTATATACATGATCATACCTAGATATTCTCATAACTATGCTCAATTCTGTCAATTGCTCAACAGTAATTCGTTCACCCACTGTAGAATACTTATGCTCTTGAGAGAAGCCCCCCGGGTCTATCTTCATCATATTAATCTTCCAATACCTAGTTATTACCTTTGCTATTTACTTTGCTTTTATTTTACTTTGCATCTTTATAATAAAAATACCAAAAATATTATCTTATCATATCTAGCAGATCTCACTCTCGTAAGTGGCCGTGTAGGATTGACAACCCCTTATCGCGTTGGTTGCGAGGATTTATTTGTTTTGTGCAGGTACGAGGGACACGCGCGTAGCCTGCTACTGGATTGACCTTGGTTCTCAAAAACTGAGGGAAATACTTACGCTACTTTGCTGCATCATCCCTTCCTCTTCGGGGAAAAACCAACGTAGTGCTCAAGAGGTAGCATAGACTCGCGGGCCATAGATTTCACTAGTGGCTTCTCTTAAGAAATAACACACGATGGGTAAACAAATTACTGTTGGGCAATTGATAGAAGATCGAATAATTATGACGATATCTAAGGCAATGATCAATATATAGGCATCACGTCCAAGATTAGTAGACCGACTCCTGCCTGCATCTACTACTATTACTCCACACATCGACCGCTATCCAGCATGCATCTAGTGTATTAAGTTCATGGAGAAACAGAGTAATGCAATAAGAACGATAACATGATGTAGACGAGATCTATTCATGTAGGAATAGCCTCCATCTTGTTTTCCTTAATATCAACGATACATGCGTGTCTTGCTGCCCCTTCTGTCACTGGGAAAGAACACCGCAAGATCGAACCCATCACAAAGCACCTCTTCCCATGGCAAGAAAAACAGATATAGTTGGCCTGACTAAACAAAAGATTCGAAGAAGAAGACTAAAATAATACTAGGCTATAAATAATCATGTATATAAGAGATCAAAAGAAGACTAAAATAATATTCATGTATATAGATCTGATCATAAACTCAAAGTTCATCGGATCCCAACAAACACACCGCAACAAGAGTTACATCAAATAGATCTCCAAGAGACCATTGTATTGAGAATCAAAAGAGAGAGATGAATCCATCTAGCTACTGCCTACGGACTCGTAGGTCTATGATGAACTACTCACGCATCATCAAAGAGGCACCAATGAGGATGATGAACCCCTCCGTGATGGTGTCTAGATTGGATCTTGTGGTTCTGGAACTTGCGGCGGCTGGAATTGTGTTTTGTCGACTCCCCTAGAGTTTCTGGAATATTTTGGAATTTATTGGGCGAAGAGGCGGTGCGAGAGGCCACCGAGGTGGGCACAACCCATCTGGGCGCGCCTAGGCCTCCTGGCGCGCCCTGGTGAGTCCTGTGGTACTTCTTTAGCCCACTGGGTTCCATCCAATCCAGAAAAAATCTCCAAAAAGTTTCTCTGCATTTGGACTCCGTTTGGTATTGATTTTCTGCGAAGTAAAAAACAAGCAAAAAATAACAACCGACATTGTGTCGGATTCAGGGCTCTGCAGACCCAAGAAAGGTTCAAACTCTGGGGCGTGTGCGAAGAACTCAACCTATCAAGCTTACCAGCTCATCACCCCACAGCCTAGCCCGACTTGCGTGAGCAAGGAAGAAGAAGAACACTGCAGTTTACCTAGGTTCGGGCCACCTTGCGGTGTAAGACCCTACTCCTGCTTTGTGGTGGATTGGCCTCACGAGAGGCTGAGAATGAACTAGTACAAGGGATGAACAACCTCGCAAGGTTTAGGGGTGAGGAATGAGTCGACCAGGGTCTGCCCTCCTCTATGATGGTGGTTAACCTATATTTATAGTGGCCTCAGTCATTTTCCCCCAAAATGTCAGCAGGAAGGGTTCCTGATACGTCCCCAACATATCTACTTTTCTCATGCTTTTCCTCTTGTTTTGGTCTCTAATTTGCATGATTTGAATGAAACTAACCCTGGACTGGCGCTGTTTTCAGCAGAACTACCATGGTGTTGTTTTTGTGCAGAAATAAAAGTTCTCGAAATGGAACGAAACTTTGCGAGGAATTTTTATATAATATATAAGAATTTCTGGAGCCAAGACCTATCGGAGAGGGGGCCCTGGGAGGGCACAACCCACCAGGGCGCGCCCCCCTCTCCTGGCGCGCCCAGGTGGGTTGTACCCACCTAGTGGACCCGCAGACCTCAACCCTAACACTATAAATTCCTATTTTCGGAGAAAAAAATAGAGGAGAAAAAATTATCGTGATCCACGAGACGGAGCCGCCGCCAAGCCTTGTTCTTCCTCAGGATGGCAGATCTGGAGTCCGTTTGGGGCTTCGGAGAGGGGGATCTTCATTCTTCGTCATCGCCAACCCTTCTCCATCGCCAATTCGATGATGCTCCCCACCGGGAGTGAGTAATTCCTTCGTATGCTCGCTGGTCGGTGAGGAGTTGGATGAGATTCATCATGTAATCGAGTTAGTTTTGTTAGGGCTTGATCCCTAGTATCCACTATGTTCTTAGATTGATGTTGCTATGACTTTTCTATGCTTAATGCTTGTCACTTTGGGCCCGGGTGCCATGATTTCAGATCTGAACTGTTTATGAATTCATCATTATATCCATGTTCTAGATCCTATCTTGCAAGTTATAGTCACCTACTACGTGTTATATCCAGCAACCCCAGAGTGACAACAATCGGGCTCACTCATGGTGATAACCGTAGTTTGAGGAGTTCATGTATTCACTATGTATTAATGCTTTGTTCCGGTTCTCTATTAAAAGGAGGCCTTAATATCCCTTAGTTTCCAATATGGACCCCACTGCCATGGGAGGTAGGACAAAAGATGTCATGCAAGTTCTTTTAATAAAGCACATATGACTATTTACGGAATACATGCCTACATTATATCGATGAACTAGAGCTAGTGTCGTATCGCCCTAGGTTATAACTATCACATGATGAATATCATCCAACAAGTCACTGATCCAATGCCTACAAACTTTTCCATATTGTTTCTGCTAAGTCACTACTGCTATCATCACTGCTACACCTGCTACAAAATTACTGCTATCGCTATTACTGTTACTATTGCTGCTATCACTACTATCAAAACTATCAAACTACTTTGCAGCTAATCACTTTGCTACAGATAATTAATCTCTGGGTGTGGTTGAATTGACAACTCAACTACTAATACCTTCAAATATTCTTTGGCTCCCCTTGTGTTGAATCTACAAATTTGGGTTGAATACTTTACCCTTGAAAACTGTTGCGATCCCCTATACTTGTTGGTTATCAAGACCTTTTTCTGGCGCCGTTGCCGGGGAGCATAGCTATATTTGTTGAGTCGCTTGGGATTGTTATCATATTATCACTATGAAGAATCTGAAGGATCCTAAGACTAAGATATTTCCCTCAAGGACGAGGGGAGGTAAGGAACTGCCATCCAATTCTGCTTTATATTCACCTTCTGTTATGAATAAACTTGCAACACCACCACATGTTATCAATTCTGATATGTCGCAAGTTATTGATGATGCTACTTCTACTATGAATTATGCTTATGATGATGCTAGTACCTTGCTTGATAATGATGATGTGCCACTTGGTGAATTTCATGATAAACAAATTGCTAGAGTTATATAACGTGATGCTATTGAATCTGATGATGAGCTTGAAACTAGATCTCTTGAAACACCTACTAGAACTAGCCCGCCTAGATATGAATTGCCTAAGGTACCGGAAGGTTATGCTATGAGTGAAGAAACAACTAGAGATATTCTTGCTTGCAATGATAGAGATGATCTAAAGAAATTATTACACAAGTATAAAGAAAAATCTCTGAATGCTAGAATGAAATGTGATCCTAAGTTTGCAACTTCACCTATCTTTATTGATGATAAGGATTATGAATTATCTGTTGACCTAGAGTTAATTACTCTAGTTGAATCTGATCCTTTCCATGGTTACGAAACTAAAACTGTTGTGGCACATCTTACTAAGTTGAATGACATAACCACCCTTTTTACTCATGATGAGAAAACTCGCTATTACTTTATTCTCAAATTATTTCCTTTCTCATTAAAGGGTGATGTTAAAGCTTGGTACAATAATCTTGCTCGTGGTTGTGTGCGTAGTCCCTAGGATATGATTTATTACTTCTCTGAAAAATATTTTCCTACTCATAAGAAACAAGTTGCCTTACAGGAAATATTTAACTTTGTGCAAACTAAAGAAGAGAGTCTCCCACAAGCTTGGGGGAGGCTTTGCCAGTTACTTAATGCTTTGCCTGTTCACCCTCTTAAGAAAAATGAAATACTTTATATCTTCTATAATGGACTAACCGATGCTTCTAGGGACTTCCTAGATAGTTGTGCTAGTTGTGTTTTCAGCGAATGAACTGTTGGACAAGCTGAGGAATTATTGAATAACATATTGAAAAATTATGATGATTGGACTATTCCTGAACCACCAGCTAAACCCACTCCGAAGAAGAGGGGTATATTATATCTCAGTCCTGAAGATATGCAATAGGCAAAGAAATCTATGAAGGAAAAGGTATTAAAGCCGAGAATGTTAAAAATTTACCTCCTATAGAAGAAATACATGGTCTTAATACACCACCAATGCCTAAGGTGGTAGAGGTAAATTCTCTTATGAAGTTTAATGATAATGATAATCCTCACAATATGCATCCTAGTCAATGCCTTCATGAGTTTGAAAACTACATTAGAAAACAAGATCACTTCAATGCAAATGTTATGAAACAATTGAAATATAATTCTGATGTGATTTCTCGCTTGGGTGACTTGTTATTTAGAATGTAAAATGATGTTAGAGGTGTTGGAAAGCATGCTTCTATGGTTCAAACTCAATTAGAACAACTTGCTAAATCTGAAAGAGAATTGCTTGATGAAATGAATAATAGATGAATGACTTTGCTGTTAGAGTTGCAACTAGAGGAGGTAAAATGACTCAGGAACCACTTTATCCTGAGGGACACCCTAAAATAATTGAACAAGATTCACAAAGAGGTAACACTAGTGCACCTAGTCCTTCTAAGAAGAAAAAGAAAAATGATAGGACTATGCACACTTCTAGTGAAACTGAAATAGAAAAACTTCCTGATAATGAAAATGAAGTTTCTATCTCAGATGCTGAAACTCAATCTGGTAATGAACACTCACCTAATGATAATGAAAAGGATAATGATGAGGTTCATAAAGACACTCAACCAAGTAATGAAAAAAAACCAGATAATGATGTTGAGATAGAACCACCTGTTGATCTTGATAACCCACAAGCTAAAAATAAAAGGTATGACAAAAGAGACTTTGTTGCTAGGAAACACGGTAAAGAAAGAGAACCGTTCAAAAAACTATGCCTTTTCCACCTAGGTCAACTAAAAAGAATGATGATGAAGAATTTGAACACTTTGCTGAAATGTCGAGGCTAGTCTTTTTCCGTACTCGCTTGACTGATATCTTGAAAATGCCTCCTTATGGAAACTATATGAAAGACATCATCACAAATAAGAGAAACATACCGGAAGCTGAAATCTCCACTATGCAAGCGACAGCCGTGTGACCACCTTGCCTGCAAGCCCATGCCAGCGGCACGGCCCACGAGTTCGTGGTGTGGGTGGCGATGCCGCCGTGCACTTGGATTCGGCTCCCGCGGTCCCTGGCGGGGGAGATACCAACAAGGGGGCCCGTGAAGCTGTGGCTGCGGCATGACGGCTGCTGTAGCCAAGCTTCGCAGGCGGAGGCGAGGTCATCATCTCCGGCGACGTCTTCATGAGTTGGGGATGGGGGCGATCGCCCGTGCCCGCAACTTGGAAGGGAGGCATGCCCTCCACTTCAAGTTCGACGGGGCATCGACGCTCTTCTTCAAGGTCTTCAGAGAAGACGACAAACACTTGGAGTGCTGCCCCAGGGGAGGTGATCGGGGCGGCGAGCCCCTTGCTGGCCGGCGGGGCGGCGAGGCCCGTGGCGACGAACTCGCCCTTGGCCTTGTCCGTGATTCCTCTAGTAGCAGCGGCTCTTCCTCCGGATCAAGCTCGAGCGATGATGACTACTATGAGCAGCCGCGTCGCCACGCCCGGGCTGAGGAGAGGAATGGCTCCGGCCAGGTGTCACGGCAAAGTGGGCGACACTGCCTGGGCCACGGTCCTTAGGAGGTCTTTTCTTTTTTGTTTCATTCCTGCACAAAAACTATGAAAGGCCCCATGGAGGTGTGTAAAGATCGTGCTGCTGTGCCTTAATGTTAACGTTCCCTACTTATGTTGAGATTGTGTCCCTCACGTGGGCATGGGTGTCGGTGTCAAAACCGGCGGATCTCGGGTAGGGGGTCCCGGACTGTGCGTCTGAGGTTGATGGTAATAGGAGACACGAAACACAATGTTTACCCAGGTTTGGGCCCTCTCGATGGAGGTAAAACCCTACGTCCTGCTAGATTAATATTGATGAGTATGGGGGTTACAAGAGTTGATTTACCACAAGATCGTAATGGCTAAAACCCTAGAAGTCTAGCCTATCTGATAATGATTGTCTTTACGGACTAAATCCTTCAGTTTATATACACACAGGAGGAGACTAGGGTTATACAAAGTCGGTTACATAGAAAGGAAATAGTATATCCGGCCGCCTGGCTTGCCATCCACGCAAAGGAGAGTCCTATCTGAACATGGGAGAAAGTCTTCCATCTTGTATCTTCATGGCCCAATAGTCCGGCCCATGTCCAACAGGCCGGACGCCCGAGGACCCCTTAGTCTAGGACTCCCTCAGTAGCCCCCAAACCGGACTTCAATGACGAGGTGTCCAGCGTGCAGATTGTCTTCGACATTGCAAGGCAGGTTCCCCCTCCAATTACTTCAAAGTCCCTGACTTAAAGAGCGGCATTCGGCTTTTCCATTTAATGTCGCGCCCATCGGCTTCCACGCCTTTCTGACTTCTGTTTCCACGTGGCGAGCGAATACGAGAGGTCGGGGTATTTTTGCACATACCACCCGACCATACGAGAGAGTTGCCTATTTAAAGAGAATAGATTTCAGATCCATTCCACACCCTGCGAAAAAAAGTCCTCAGAGCTCGCTGAGAAGAACCTCTCCAACATGGCTAGCGCTCCCAGCTCTTCCTCTCATCCCCACGGCTCCGAAAAAGGTGATTGGGAGAGATGCTCTGTATCCCACGGTCAGTTAACGAAGCTGCAAAAACAGGGCTTTCTTCCTCCCGCGGATCTAGTCCCCGTCCGAGCAGGATTAACGTCCTTCAACGACGGAGTTCAGGCGAAGAATTTCCCCAATCCGTCTAGGGCAGAACGAGTATGCTTCGTTCCCTTCTTGCTAAGAGGCGTCAGATTCCAATCCATCCCTTCCTCCGAGGCCTGCTGGAATATTATGGCCTCCAACTGCACAATTTCACTCTCGCCTCCATCCTGCACATCGCGGGTTACGTTGCTCTATGCGAGTTCTTCCTGGGCTATGAGGCCCATTTTGAATTATGGAGAAAACTGTTCTACCTCGTCCCTCGTAATCAAGGGGGGTCAATATTCGAAGTGGGAGGAGCTGAAGTGTGGCATATCGCCGGGATTGGATACCTGTCCGGCACGTCGAAGAAGGCTTCCGAAGAGTGGCCTTCTGAATGGTTCTATATCGACAACGTCGCTCTTCCTGACCCAGTCCGAATGGGCCTCCCCGAATTTTCAAGCGCTCCGTTAAAGAAATGCCACAACTGGCGTCCTCAGAGCCTCGAGGAGGATAGCGCGGAAGTCAGTCAGTTGATGGGCAAGATTAAGGCGTTCGCCTAGTCTGGATTGTCAATAATCGTGGTAATGGCGATCTCTATAGTGCGGTGGGTCCAACCACTCCAATACAGAGGGCTTCCCATGTGGCACTATAATGGGGAAGACGACGCCTCACGCTGCGGTCAGAAGGGTCCAAAATCCCCCGCCGCTTTGGCCAAAATATTGGCTGAACTGTACAAAGGGGAGAAGGAGGAGTTCACTCATCTCCAATGTCGAGATGGATTTTCCATGTATAATCCTCCTAGCTGGGTAAGCTCCGATCCCATCATTTTACTCCTCTCCCTGAATCATTTTTTGATGGACAATAACCTATCCACTCGCAATAGGAATGGCGGAAGGCTATCAAGGGGATCCATAGCCCCGCCCCTCAGCTAGAGGGTCAGAACCAGGACCTTGACCCCAGATTCGAGAAAGATCCGGACATATTTGTGGAGCTCGAGGATGGAGTATTCTATCAGACGAGCTATGATGGTACGGAAGTACCCATCATCGCCGATTACCCTGGCTTCCTTCCTGCTTCGCATGCAAGTAATTTAAAAGACACCTTATTCGAAAGGGTTTCCTTACTATGCCTCACCCACTGCACTATTTCGTGTTCCAAAGGGGAGGCGCTCAGCGTCACAACATGCACCAGAAGCGTCTCCGAGGAGAGCGGCGCCCGCGCCGAGCACATCTTCGAAGAGAAAGGCAAATGATAATACGTCATAACCCTTGTCAAAGAGGTAAGGCTTTCTTTTGAAGAATCCATCTTCTGATCGCCACATCAAATCGTGATGCCATTCACCACATTCTGTCAGGAAAAGTGTCCACTGGACTATGTCCGGGGATCCTGCCGGTCGTGCCTCCACTAGTCAGGTTCTGGACCCTGCCCTAAGGACGGGGGTTGACACGGGAGTGGCACCGAACTGTTCTTCCGCAGAGGATTTGGACAATATGTCCATCACAAACTCTGAATTGGAGAGCGCCATGAATCATCATCGTCGGAGGGCCGCTCTCCATGACCCCGGCTTTTCAAAGGAGGCATTTGATGTCTTCGGCTCGGCCGATGCATACATCTGAGCTGCTCGGATGGGCTTGTAAGAGCCACGGACCAACATCTAGAAGATATGCGGGTAAGTTTATATTGTACCAATCTGATAGTTATATACCAGTAGCCCCCGAGACTTGAAGCAGTTGATCCAACTGATTGAAGGATCATTGTATAACCAGGTACTTATGGAGAAGAACAACCTGTTATATCAGGAACTAGAAAAGTATCGGACCCAGCTAACTGCTGTCAATGCCAAACTGGAGAAATCCAAGAAGGCATCACCTGGTAATGTTCCCCTCCATCGAGAAAACATAATGGTATACCAATAATGCTAACACGGTTGCTCACCTCTTAATAGGATCATCAGATCAACTGCAAGAGCAACTGAAATCTGCTCAAGGGGGAGAACGAGAAGCCAAAAAATTACTAGCCACAGGCGAGCGTGTACTAACATGAGTCGTGGAGGAGAAAAACAAGCTCCAGGATTCCAATACCCAACTGGGCGAGGAACTGAAAGATGTACGGGCCCAGCTGGCTGACTCCGTGAAGGAAAATAAGCGGCTTCGAGGTGGCATATTTAGTATGTGGTCAAACTTACCTCCATGTAATTAGGAAATGAAAGGGACTAACAGATTTATGCCTGTAGGTATGCTGACTGGCCGTCCCGAACAGGAGGTGTCCAGACTCTCGGGCGATCTGCTAGAAGAGCTGTCGCAAGTGCACGAGCAAGCTCGGCAGGCGATGCGAAGTGCTGCCAAGGCTTTATGGCCATCCGCCTCCCCTCCAGGAAGAATGGAGGAGCTTATACAACTATTCAGGGGAGCACAGTGGTGTTTTCGATTATGGAAGATATCGGCCTGCCGGGAAGGTGCACGAGAAGCCTGGTGTCGGTGTCAAAACCGGCGGATCTTGATGAATATGAGTAACAGGAGACAGGGGACATGATGTTTACCCTGGTTCGGGCCCTCTCTATGGAGCTAATACCCTACTTCCTGCTTGATTGATCTTGATGAATATGAGTATTACAAGAGTTGATCTACCATGAGATCATAATGACTAAACCCTAGAAGTCTAGCCTATATGGGTATGGTAATGAGTATATGTCGTGTCCTTTCCGGACTATCCCCTTCGGTTTATATAGACACCGACGGGATCTAGGGTTTACATGGAGTCGGTTACATAAGAAGGAATCTTCGGTCACCAAGCTTGCCTTCCACGCCAAGTAGAGTCCAATCCGGACATGGTGCAATCTTTGGCCTTCATGTCTTCACAACCTATCAGTCCGGCCCATGGACAACAGGCCGGACGCCCGAGGACCCCTTAGTCCAGGACTCCCTCAGTAGCCCCTGAACCAGGCTTTCAAATGACGAGGAGTCCGACGCGCTGATTGTCTTTGGCATTGTAAGGCAAGTTCCCCTTTCTCCGAACTCCAAGATAGTCTTCGGATGCAATGATAGTATCCTGACCTGTTACATACACCATACACACCTGCAGAGAAAATATAATATTTTCACAAATCTAATCTGTTGACAGCTTTTTTTCCAACACGACATCACGTCTGTCCGGTTATAATTCCGAACCATTTTTCTTCTGCCATCCCACGCTTCGAGACGCGGTTGCTATTGGCACGTCTTGTCAAAACAGAGACCGTGCCCCCTTATTGCGGGATTCTCATCAATGCGGGCATGGGTAACTCAACTGTGCCGTTTATACAGTCCTAGGGAATAGGCGAATTCTAAGGCGAGTGAGGAGGCGTTTAATATTTGCTGCCTTTATAAGGGGATAAGGATTCCCTCTTCCTCTCCTCACGTAGACCTTTTCGCTTTGACCTCTGGACCCGAAGGTGCGGAGTGTTTCCGAATACCTGAGCGGCAAAAAATAGCCCGGGGTATGCATGGAAACTAGGCGTTGGGGTCATAGTTGCTTGAACAGACAACTTGTATCCGGCTAGCTATGTTATATTACATTGTGATTGTAAGAAACATCTTCCAGAGAGAATAGTTCCGTTAAGGGTTCCTTTCCCTGGGTAGTCATGTGTTAATGTGCATGTCGAACTGAGATTTGCAGAAATCGTAGCATTCTTAACATCTGGGGTGCTCACCATGGGGTGAATGAAAAGAAAACATCTTTAGTCCGCCAATCGAATATTCCCTTAAGAACGCTAGCTTTAGGCTTCACCCAGTCCGAGGTACACATCCAGATGACCCGGTAGTAACAATCGCAGAGGTGCTCCCTTTATGCCCTAGCCGAACTAACGGGAACGTAGGGCATAAGCACAGGAGCCAGGCAACCCAGCTTGGCCAAAACTTAAGTCATATCGATGCATATAATGGCAAAGAAAAGGTACCTATGAGGAGAACACACATATGTGACGAGCTTTATGCTCGGAAAGTATCAATAATAAGCATCTGTCCAAGAAGCCCCCACGTATAATGGACGGACATATATGAGTACGTGTATGTCACAGGTGCAAAGTTGAGCCGCGCGAAGAGCTTTTAAAGCTAAAAAAGAAAATGCAAAAAGAGAGGAAAAAGGTATTGGAAACAATAGGTAGAAGGAAACGAACAAAGAGTTCGGCACTAGGCATAGAATATTTGGAGTCCAGCCGCGTTCCAGGGGTTCGACTCTAGGCGATTGTCGGATGCGTCACGCAGGCGGTACACTCCCCCAGTGAGAACTCTGTCAATGATGAAGGGACCCTCCCACTTTGGCTTGAGTTTGTCCTTTTTCTTCTCTGGGAGGCGTAGAACAAGTTCGCCAACATTGTAAGTCTTGGCCCATACTTGTCTGCTTTGATATCTGCGGGCCTGCTGTTGATAAAATGCGGAACGGGCTTTTGCGACAACGCGCTCCTCCTCCAGGGCATCTAAGTTGTCCTACCAATCGAGCTCGGCCTCTCTCTCTCTCTCTCTCTCTCTCTCTTCGTACATGCGCACTTGAGGTGAGTCATGAATAATGTCGCAGGGTAACACAGCCTCTGCGCCGTACACCATAAATGAAGGTGTGTATCCGGTACTGCGATTGGGCGTGGTCCGTAGCCCCCAGAGTACGGAGTCGAGCTCCTCAACCCAGTGCTTGTCTGATTCTTTTAAAGACTGCACTAGTCTGGGTTTGATGCCACTCATAATAAGACCATTGGCTCGTTCGACTTGACTGTTTATTGCGGATGATATACGGAGGCATAATCGAGCTTAATGCCGAGATTAGCACACCAGTTTTTCACCTCATCAGCTGTAAAGTTAGAGCCGTTGTCGGAGATGATGATGTGTGGAACACCATAATGGTGCACAACACCGGATATAAAGTCTATCACTGGTCCGGCTTCGGCCGTTTTAACTGGTTTGGCCTCCATCCACTTAGTGAACTTATCTACCATAACTAGCAGATATTTTTTCTTATGGCTGCCTCCTTTAAGGGGTCCAACCATGTCAAGCCCCCAGACCGCAAAAGGCCAAGTGATGGGGATTATTTATAGAGCAGTGGGTGACATATGGCTTTGGTTGGCGAAAAGCTGGCATTCGACGCAACGTTGGACAAGGTCCTGTGCATCAGCTCAGGCCGTCAACCAGTAGAAACCTATATGGAAGGCCTTGCTTACAAGGGCCCGAGCTGCGGCGTGGTGACCACCGAGACCGGCATGAATTTCATCCAAAAGCTGCCGCCCCTCCTCCTCGGAGATACATCTTTGATGCACTCCGGTAGCGCTTTTCTTGTAGAGTTCCCCTTCATGGACCTTATAGGCTTTCGTACGCCGAACAATGCGGCAGACCACATTCTGATCCTCAGGGAGCTCTCGCCTATTGATGTAGGCCAAGAATGGTTCGGTCCATGGGGTATTGACTGCCATTACAAGATGGGCTGATGATGTTGTTTCAGTGGCTGAGCCTCCGATGATGTCAGTATGTTCGGCATCTGGGCTTATGGTCGGGTCCGGACTGACGTTGCCGCTCTCCCCTTGCCACACCACGGATGGCTTGAAAAGCCTTTCTAAGAAGATGTTAGGTGGGACGGGGTCGCGCTTGGCGCCAATTCGAGCAAGGACGTCCGCCGCTTGATTACTCTCTCGAACCACATGGTGAAACTCGAGCCCATCGAACCGGGCCGACATTTTGAGAACGGCATTACGGTAAGCCACCATCTTCGGATCCTTGGCATCAAAATCTTGATATATCGTGAGGTTCGAGTCCCCGCGCACTTCCAGGCATTGTATGCCCATGGAGACAGCCATCCGAAGACCATGCAGTAAAGCCTCGTATTCGGCTGCATTGTTGGAGTCTGTGTATAATATTTGGAGTACGTACTAAACTATATCTTCAGTGGGGGATGTTAGGACAACGCCCGCCCCTAAGCCCGCTAGCATTTTGGAACCATCGAAATGCATAACCTAGTTGGAATATGTGCCGTACTCTTTAGGGAGTTCGGCTTCTGTCCATTCAGTGATGAAGTCTGCCAGTACTTGGGATTTGATGGCCCGACGTGGCGTGTATGTTATATTGAATGGAAGGAGCTCAATGGCCCACTTGGCAATCCGGCCCATGGCATCGCGATTGTTTATTATGTCGTTCAGTGGAACTTCGGAAGCCACTGTGATCGAGCACTCTTGGAAATAGTGTCATAGCTTCCAGGATGCCATGAAGACCATGTATGCTATCTTTTGATAATGAGGGTACCGGGATTTGCATGGAGTTAGGATGGTGGATACGTAGTATACCAGCCTTTGGAGCGGGAATTTGTGTCTGTCCTCTTCTCGTTTGACGACGAGTACTGTGCTCACCACCTAGTGTGTTGCAGATATGTATAATAGCATTGGTTCGCTGGCGCTTGGTGCGGCTAGGATTGGGTTGCTTGATTAAAGAGCCTTTATTTCTTTCAATTCGGCTGCTGCTGCATCTGTCCACTCGAAGTGATCGGTGTGTCAAAGGAGCTGATAAAGTGGCAATGCTTTTTCTCCTAGTCTGGAGATAAAGCGGCTTAAAGCTGCCACGCATCCAGCTAGCTTTTGGACCTTTTTAAGGTCTGTTGGTGTAGCCAATTGTGATAAAGCTCATATTTTGGCTGGATTTGCCTCGATTCCTCTACTGGAAACAATGAAGCCCAGTAGTTTTCCCGAGGGGACGCCGAATACACATTTTTCCGGATTGAGCTTAATGTCATATGTCTGGAGATTATCAAATGTGAGGCGTAAGTCATCTATTAATGATTCGACGCACTTAGTCTTGATGACGACGTCGTCCACATATGCTTTAACTGTTTTACCGCCAGGCATGTTTGAATCATGCGTTGGTAGGTGGCGCCGATGTTTTTGAGACCAAAGGGCATAGTGTTGAAGCAGTAAGACCCGTATGGGATAATAAATGCCGTTGTGGCTTGGTCGGATTCCTTCATTGTAATTTGATGGTATCCAGAATATGCCTCAAGGAAACATAGTGAGTCGTGTCGTGCAGTGGCGTCAATAATTTGGTCGATGCGGGGGAGCGAGAATGGATCCTTAGGGCAAGCTTTGTTGAGGTCTTTGAAATCGGCGCACAAGCGCCAGGATTTATCCTTCTTTGGCACCATCACCAGGTTTGCTAGCCAGTCCAGATGTTTTATTTCTCTGATGAATCCGACCTCGATTAGCTTGGCTAGCTCCTCCCCCATGGCTTGTCGTTTGGGTTCGGAAAAGCACCGCAGTGTTTGCTTACTTGGCTTGTATTCCTTCAATATGTTGAGGCTGTGCTCAGCTAACCTGCATGGGATTCCTGGCATATTAGAAGGGTGCCAGGCGAACATGTCCCAATTCCCGCGTAGGAACGCTCGTAGTGCAGCGTCCACCGTTGAGTCCAGCTGTGCACCGATGGAGGCTGTTTTCTTTGGCTCCATCGGGTGGACTTGAAATTTGACTATTTCATCTACTGGTTTGAAGGAGGTGGATTCAGAGCGCTTGTTGAGGATTATGTCGTCCCTATCCACTGTTGAGCACAGCGCGTTTAACTCTTCGGCCACAAGGGCCTCAGAGAGTGCCTCGAGGGCCAGGGAGGCTGTTTTGTTTTCAACACGGAGGGCTATATCCGGATCACTTGCGAGAGTGGTAATACCGTTGGGCCCGGGCATTTTGAGCTTCATATACCCGTAATGAGGTATGGCTTGAAAGCGCGTGAATGCGTCTCGCTCCAACAGGGCGTGGTATCCACTGTTGAAAGGGGCCACTTGGAAGGTTATTTCTTCAGATCGGTAGTTATCCGGTGTGCCGAATACCATATCAAGTGTGATTTTCCCCGCGCATCGTGCCTCCCGGCCGGGAATAATTCCTCGGAAGGTCGTGCTACTTTGCTCATATGGCTCTTGTCTATGTCCATTTTACTAGGTGTATCCTCGTAGATGAGGTTTAACCCGCTGCCGCCATCCATGAGCACTTTGGTAAGTCGAAAACCATCCATAATTGGATTGAGGACCAAGGCCGCTGGTGCTCAGACTGACCGGGCTTTTGGTTTGTCACTGTCATTGAAAGTTATGGCCGTGTCGTTCCAAGGATTTATTGTTGCGATTTGACAGACTTCGACGAGGTCGCGGAGTGCCCTCTTGCGCCGATTGTTTGAAGCGAAAGTCTCGAAGACTGTCAATACTCTGCAGTCGTCGTGTTCCGGGGGGAGTTGCTCTGAGGTATGTTTGGTGAGGATATCCTCGCCACTCTTGGCCACTTGCTGGAGTATCCAACGTGCTCTAAGGCTGTGGGTAGGTATGGTATCTGGTGTTGTGTGTATCTTGCACGGTCTATCGAGCCAGCCTTCCAGAACGGTTCCGCGCTCCGTAATGGGTTTGGATTTCTTTACTGCTGTGTTGGGTGCCTCTCGAGGGTGCATCCTTTTTGTCTGGATGAAAGGTTGAGTGGGAGCTAGTGGCTCCCAACAAGCTGCCTGGGTTTTCCAGGCGCTTTCCATTGCATAGTACTTCTGTACTATGGTTGCCAAGTCGGTGAAGTGTAATACGCGACGGCGGTTGATGCCGTTCAGGATTCCTTCATTCGTACAATTATTGCGGAATATTGAGATCGCGTCTTCGTCGCGGCAATCCTTGATCTTGTTCTTGACAAGGAGGAACCTGGCCCAAAAGTGATGGACTATTTCCTGAGACTGCTATCGTAGGTATGTGAGATCGCGTATATCTGGGTGGGTGGGTGGATTTAAGTCCGAGCCCTGACCCAATTTGGTATCCGGAGTTTGAGAAATTTCCGAGTCGAATAATTCGGGCTCCGGGAGATCGACCGATTTTTTAGGTCTACCGTCCAATTCCATGTTCGGAGGACAAGGCATGTCGTTCCATGGACAGGTATTCGGCTCTTCGAGCTCGGAAATCGGGACGTAGTTCGTCCTTAGTATAGTGGGAGAGTTGTTGTTTTGCTCCTCCACTACCGCAATCTGGTGGGTGATCGATGGAGATTTGATTTCTCTCTGATCGGGTTTAAGCCCAATCTGATCGTAGTCTGTAGCAACCCCCAAGGCGGCGATGCGACCCAAGAGTTCGTTCAAGGATGATAATTCCATTGGATCCATCTATCTGGAGTATTCGGAGGCAATTTTCGATGACCCAAGAAGTCATCGTTGGCTCACCGGCCGAACAGGCGGTCATAATAAAGCCACCCAGCAGGAGGGTTTGGCCTGAGGCCAGGGCTCCATCGGCGGTGATGTTCTTGATGATCACGAGGCGAGCCATCAACCCTGACTTCGAGGACATAGTGGAACTCTCAATGAAAGCACCAATGTCGGTGTCAAAACCGGCGGATCTCGGGTAGAGGGTCCCGAACTGTGCGTCTGAGGTTGATGGTAACAGGAGACAGGGAACACAATGTTTACCCAGGTTCGGGCCCTCTCGATGGAGGTAAAACCCTACGGCCTGCTAGATTAATATTGATGAGTATGGGGGTTACAAAAGTTGATCTACCACGAGATCGTAATGGCTAAAACCCTAGAAGTCTAGCCTATCTAAATATGATTGTCTTTACAGACTAAACCCTCCAGTTTATATAGACACAGGAGGGGACTAGGGTTATACAAAGTCGGTTACATAGAAAGGAAATAGTATATCCGGCCTCCTGGCTTGCCATCCACGCAAAGGAGAGTCCTATCCGGACACGGGAGAAAGTCTTCAATCTTGTATCTTCATGGCCCAATAGTCCGGCCCATGTCCAACAAGCCGGACGCCCGAGGACCCCTTAGTCCAGGACTCCCTCAACGGGCCCCCCTTTTACTCTTGCGATAGCTTAGTGCTCTATGATACATTCATTTTGCATCATGCTTTTATATTGATATTTATTGAATTATGGGCTGTTATTACACATTATGGTATAATACTTATGCATTTTGTCCCTTATTTTACAAGGTTTACATGAAGAGGGAGAATGCCAACAGCTGGAATTCTGGACTGGAAAAGGAGCAAATCTGAGAGACCTATTCTGCACAACTCCAAAAGTCCTGGAACTTCACGGAGAATTATTTTGGAATATATAAAAGTTATTGGGTGAAGAAAACACCTGAGGGGACCCACCAGGCAGCCACAAGGGTGGGGGGTGTGCCCTACCTCCCTGGGCGCGCCCCTACCTTGCCGCCCACCTGGCAGGGCCCCGATGCCCATCTTCAGCTATATGAAGGGTTTTTACTTGGAAAAAAAAGCAGGAGGAAGCTTTCGGGATGAAGCACCGCCGTCTCGAGGCGGAACTTGGGCAAAACCGATCTAGGGCTCCGGTGGAGCTGTTCTGCCAGGGAAACTTCCCCCCCCCCCCCCCCCCCGGAGGGGGAAATCGAAGCCATCGTCATCACCAACTATCCTCTCATCGAGAGGGGGTAAATATCCATCAACATCTTCACCAGCACCATCTCCTCTCAAACCCTAGTTTAGCTCTTGTATCCGATCTTTGTCCCAAAACCTCAGATTGGTACCTGTGGGTTGCTAGTAGTGTTGATTAATCCTTGTAGTTGATGCTAGTTGGTTTATTTGGTGGAAGATCATATGTTTAGATCCTTAATGATAATTATTACTCCTCTGATTATGAACATGAATATGCTTTGTGAGTAGTTATGTTTGTTCCTGAGAACATGGGAGAAGTCTTGTTATAAGTAATAATGTGAATTTGGTATCACTGCAAAAAAGAAACTTCCGTGATGATACGTGTTTGTCAGAGTAGGTCACGTTTTTTGTCATGCATGTACATCCATGACGATTTTATGACAGAATCAAGATAGTCATACCTATGTTGTCGTAGAAGTGTTCCATGACATTACCAAAATTATCATCACGAAAGTGTCCAGTTCCATGAAGATAAACCACGCGTCATGGAAGTGCTTTCGTCAAGGGTGACCGACACATGGCATCCACCGTAACGGGTCGCCTTAAGCTATCGGGTCCGGTTTGGATCCGATAACCCGCTAACAGCCTGGACCAATGAGGATTTTCCATGTGTAAAATTCTCATTGGCCGAAGGAAACACGTGTTGGCTCACCATTGGGACAGATGCCATCCATTCATTGGACAGGAGGCGCCTATGATACGTCGATATGTGGCATGGCCCAACAGAGGCCCATTCTGGTGAAAAGGCTGGCCCGTTTGACTTGGTCAAAAGGTAATAGGCCGGCCCACGGAAAGCCTGTTCCTATATGACCCATTTACGACCGACTAACTCAGGACCCGTTACGGCCTATCAGAATTAAGCCAAGTAGCTTCATCTGGGCCATCCAATATGATTCCAGCCCATTGTAACTTCTGGCCCATGTATGGCCCATGATGTCTTTTGGCCCATACGAGGCCATTTGTAACCCTTGGCCCATTAACGGCCCGTGCTGAATCTGGCCCGCAATGAACAGTGTACCCCTTTATACCAATAACGGCCCATTATTCCATTGGGCCGTTCCCAACCCATGTTATCTTTCAGCCTTCTCAGGGCCCATTTATTCTTGGGATCATTTCCAACATTCGGTTACTTACGGCCCGTTTTTGGCCTTTTCTGCTTGTGGGCCAAATTCAGCCCACGGTTACAATCGGCCCGTTTGCAGCCCGTTAATCCATTGGGCCGTTTTCATAGTGTCGTCCAATACGGCCGATTAACGACGGCCCATTATTGTCGGCCCATGAACGGATGATTCCAAATCTAGCCCGTTTACGACCCATAATTCGGTCTGTTATTGGCCCATGTTTGGCCCATCGATCATACGACACGTAGAAGTCCCATTGATGCTACGGCCCGTAGAAGGCCCATTGTTTCTACGACCAATAGGAGGCCCATGGTAATTACAGTAAATATGTAGCCCATGGTTATTGTGGCCTAGTTTTAAAAAATAGGTTATTGCGACCACTAGGAAACCGCGGAAAAAGAGCTGCACTGAGTACAAGCAAAAAAATAAACAAGACAACAGGGAACTAAATAAGAAAGCAACTTACGCTAGGCTAGCATGGCTATTACACATATTACATTCATTGGGCATCAAAGTTCGCTACCAGTGCAAATATAGGGAACAAAGCAGCATATCACATACACTGGTCGTCAAAGCTGGCGACTAGTGCAAATAAACGCCGCAGCAAAACAAGTCCAGAACTGAAACCACTTGAGAAGAGCTCAAGAAACAATATCCTGGGTACCCATAATGATGAAAAGATCCTTAGCAAGCTTATTAACTTTCTCTTGTTTGGCGCTTAAATCCTCCAGCGCTTGCTGTTGCACAAGAAAGTATGCATCTGAATTCTGCAGGGACTTCCTCAGTCATTCGACTTCTTGCTGCAGCACAACTGACTGATAACTTTCAGCTTGTAGCTGATACTAAAGAAGCCGAAGTGATTCAGGCAGCGAGGTCGAAGAGCTTGTGCCAGCGATACTGGCCAATAACTCGAACACTACATCAACGCAGGACTGTGGGGTTTTCTCACTGTCTACAAGATTGTTTTTATCACCTTTCTTGGAGACCAACAGGGTTGTCTCACTATCTTGAACCTTATCTGCATTACTTTCTATACCATTGCATAGTGCGGAGCTCTTCTCCAATATTCTATTTGCGTACTACAAGAGAAACAAGAAGACACATCATAGGTTTAGCATGTAGTATACCAAACTCATTTTGGTAAACCAGTTCAGTAGTAAGGTGGATAGGATAATAATATGAAACAAACATATATCTATGTACTATGGTCACTGTATTGTCCATATAATTCTAGTTTATGTTGCCAAATCAAGATAGAGACACAGTTCAACTCATATGTTTTGAAGACACATCAACATAGACAGAATATAAGTGTGAGAAACTACACAACATTGGCACCACTTGTAATGTGCATCACATGAGAACATAACTATTTATACAACTGAAACTGAAATCAACATAGAGCAAGAAGTTAGAACAATAATCCAATTAAAGAAATAGGTTTAAAACATACCTGTTGCGCCATTGGAGTTTCAATTGGATCCTTCATATTCGAAAGTAGCTGGTATGAGTAAATACAGTGATGCAACAACAAAGGAGTATGGACCATAACTATGGAATCTGACCTGAGAACAGTTGCTCTTGTGCTTTAAATGTGGAGTTTGGGTTCGCTGTGGTGGTCTTCGTGCTTTGGGCAATGCAATTTCTTTACAAACTTCTCGTGTGGGGGTACTCTGTGCTGGACATGGTGTTTTGTCAACTAGAAGTGGGTTACTATCCGCTGGGGTTAGATGGATTGTAGCTGGTTCTCTGCCCAACGGTGTAAGTGTGCAATCTGGAAGAGTCTCGATTATGTGTGGTGGGGCAAGTTCGTGGGCCAGTACAACCATGGTTCTATCTGCATCGACGGGTAGCACTGTCTTTTGTGAAGAACGGTTTTTTGCTCCCTTAGATACGTCCATCACCCCCTCCAATTCAAATGGCTGATAAACAAGAAAAGAAATTGAACGTATAGACATTGTATGACAGACAAATTTGGTAATTCACATATATGTTGTCTAAGAAAACAGGCCAGCATGACACAATTTCACATATATGATGCCTAACTAAACAGGATAGCATGACAAAGTTTCAGATATATGATGGATAACTTAGCAGGATATAATGGCATAATTCAACATATGATGAGTATCTAAACATGATGACATGGCAAAACTATATGATGTCTTTCTAAAATAGGTTGGGATGAAATAATTCACATAAATGTTATCTAAGTATATAGGATGACTAAGTATATAGGATGACATGATATAATTGACATAATTGATTCATATACTAAGCAGCTGGCACTCGCATGTATGATCTCTAAATAAGCAGATGGAATTCAATATTGTGCATATGATGTCTAAACTAAGCAATGCAAGACACCATATGCATGATATGAGAAATATAAACATTGCAACTTAGAGCATACACCTCAGGTGGGATATAGGACTGGTCATCTGTCTCTAAATCCTCCTCTGAGGAGCTCCCTATAACCATCGAGATATATGCTTCAACAAGTACCATTGCCTGCTCTAAAAACCTTGTTTTCACTCCTGATTTTTCCATAACCAGCTCAAATGGCTGATACACATGAAGAGTAGTTCAATATACACAGATTTTGTCAAAAAATGGAATACGTAATGAAAAAAAGATGGCATGAGATAATTCATATATATATGATGCCTGGCTACATGGCGGTGCATAATTCACATATATGATAACTGGCTGAAAAACATGGCATTGCATAATTCCCATATAGTCCCTCTGTTCCTAAATATTTGTCGTTTTAGAGATTTCAAATGGACTACTACATACGGACGTATATAGACATATTTTAGAGTTTAGATTCACTCATTTTGCTCCGTATGTAGTCACTTGTTAAAATCTCTAAAAAGAAAATTATTTAGGAACAATGGGAGTATGATATAGAAACCAAACAGGTGGCATTCACACAAAGCAAATCTAAACTAAGCTGATGACATATAAGATGAATAATGTAAGCAATGCGAGGCGCCATATGCATGATATGACCAACATCAGCATGCCAGGTTAGAGCAAACACCTCAGGTGGTAAATAGGAGTGGTCGGCTCCCTCCGAATCCCCAGTTGTACAGTTATCTTCCTCTGGAATACTATCTAGAATGGCGGGAGGGGGACACTTCGCCCACCATGGAGCGGCATCTGCATGACATTGTATTCCCACGCAACAGTCTTCTCTTTTTCTCTACATGTTCAGTACGATTGTGTACAATAACTGACATGCATAATAAAAAATTAGTTAGATTTTGTAAGGACTAAGGGGTGCATGTAGAAATCAAGATGGATGGTAGCAAACGAGTGGATACATCCAAAACTAATGATAGTAGTTAGATTATAGCCTCAGTTTAAACAATGGATCATCTACTGTTTGTTGCCCACCCAACATGAACCACATAGAAGACCCCAGATGAACAAGATAGTAGACAAATACTATTCGTTGCTGCCTCGATATGAGACCCACATGCATTTTAAAACTCAAGTTTGAACGATAAAGTAGCAGGTAATAATAACCGATGTATAACGTAAGCAAACATGAAAGACTGCGACCTCTCTTACGGAACTGTGTAGTCCTGATCAGGTTCATCTGCTCAGTCGATGATGGTAATGCATTGGGCGTGGCTACCGGCAATGGGGAAGATGATCTGAGGCGGCGAAAGAAAGTTTGCAGGGGGAATCTCTACTGCACTGAACGCTTCTATAGATGGTGCACCTTAGGTGGGGTGGATGACGACACGGCAGGAGTAGGACATAACACATAGAGTTTTCTTTGACGCCTATCTGAAAATGAAGTAAATCCGTAAGGTCTCCTTAGAATTGGAGGATTCTATAAACACAGGGACATGAAAAACACATGAATAGGATAGAAATGCACGTGCAAAATAGAGCATTTGGAAACATAGGATTTCTGTGAACCTCGGTGTTTGGTTCACATGAATTAGAAGAACATGGGAATGGAGAAACATGGTCAAATTAAAGTCAAACCACATGAAAATGAAAAAAAATAAGAATTTTATTATGCTAGTAATGCAATTAGTCCTGTTCTTCTTGCATATTAATTTGAAAAGGACGTCCAACTGGATATTAAAATTCCTACCATTTTTCTTTGAAAGAGCCACCAAAGGAAAAAATCCTCTAGTTTTGCTTTGCTCCACTCCTAACCAAATGCACGAATAGTAGTACCATAGTAGTTCCATAGCAAAGGATCCCTGAGGGATCGACATGAATGCAGAGTAACAAAGTGATGCAACGAGTGTACAAGCTCTTTGGCATAGCCTTGTTGACCTCAGCATCATTGGGTTGGACGTGGAGGGTGGTGATGCTGATGTGACTGTCGAAGGTGGGGAAGAAGATCTAATGCCTCTAGAAATGACACCAAGGGTACTGCTCCACTGTGATGGACGGTTCCATCGTTGGAGCAGCTCCGGTGAGGTGTACTGCAGCGAGGCTGAAGCAGGACAAGACAAGCAATGTTAACCTGAAGTGGGACTCTAATATCATCTGCAATAGATGATGTAAAATACATCACCAAAAAGTGCTAGATGTAAAATGCATCAGCCGCGCCACGACCACTCCAACAAATGATGTAAATACTGTTTACTCTGAACTTAACTAAAGAAACTGAACTTTACAGTTGAAACTGAATTTTACTGTCGAAACTGATTGAACTAGTAGAAGAGCATTGCAATGGATGATTAGGGCGTTCGAGCACTAGTAGCAGAGAAGCAGTGATCTAAATCAGCAGACGCTTGAGCAGGGAACACACTAGCACAGAGCAAGTCGTGTAGTAGAACCACGATTAAGTGTTAAAGCAGCAACTCCAGTAGCTGTCGGAGGTTGTGCAGCAATAGCACGAGCGAGAGCAAGAGCAGAGCAGCAACACGAACGAGAGCAAGAGCGGAGCAGCAGCGCGACCAATAGCAATAGCACAACAGAGCAACAACACGAAGTGGCCACCGAGGAAGAATGACATGAGGGAGAGATGCCATGGACGAAGTGGCCAGCGACAGCACCGTCGATGGAGACCCGCCATGGCTGCTCGGTATCGAGCATCGGCAGCCCCGTGAGATTGAATAATAGATAAAATGCAGTGGTGAGTGCAGAACCTCCTTGGTGGCGCCGAGTTGGCCTCGGCTTCATCGGGGGAATTGGTGAGGGTGCTGCGGTTCCGGTGGGGCAGGTCAAGACGGTGTTGTGGGGATGGAGATGGTGCGATAGACGAGGCGAACACTGGGGCAGCTCCTTGGAGGTGGAGGACGGGGCGGCTGATCCGACGGGACAACGAGATCGATGACGGATCCTCATCCAGTGCACTTGATGACGGACGGCGAGCTGTTGCGGTGGACGACATCGTCGAGGAAGAGTCTCTGGCCGGGTGACGGTCGGGAGGCCGACCGAGGAGCGTGGGGTTTCATGGATTTTGGCGGCCTCGGTGTACAAATGGGGGGATGAAGGGGAAGGTAGGGGGAGCCATGGCTTAGGGACGCGCTTGTCCGAAATGTAGGGTAAGTTACCAGCGTACCCCCACCAGTTTTGACACCGCGATGTCGAGCCAACATTTCTGGCTAAGGGGTAGAAGGGGGATTTCACGTGTCTGGGCTGCGGGACCAATTTCGGACGAGGAGGGAGTTTTTGCGCGTGTCGAAATTTTGGGATAACAAGGCGCGACGCAGGTTGAAGAGGTGGGAGTTTCAAAGAAGATGAGACAAAAGATACTCGAGCTTAAAATTTTGGGATAACAAGGCGCGAATTCCTTGTTCGGCAAAACAAACTTAACGTGTACAAAAAAATTCATACAAGACACAAGAGAGTCATGTCCCCTTTTACTATATTTCTATAAATGTCATTGAAAAAACAACAAGAAAAATGTAACAAAAATCGGGAGAACAAGATTACCTTGTACAGTACCAAATCGATTCGCACTTCCCTCAACAACAACAAAAAACAAATCAATTCCCACCAAAAGAAAGAGTCATGTCCCTTTTTATACTATTACAAATGCCAGGATCTCGAATTTCAATTTTTTAATCCATGTTATGTTGAATTCGAATATATCGTTAGGTGACCTTGCGGTTTATAGTGGATGTAGTCCTACATTTTGATCTTCCATCATATATGAACATTTTATTCCACCCTATGAACATATATATTGTCATCTACGATATGGACTAAATTTGAATCAATTTTCCTTATTTGAATATGATTGTTGTCAAGTTGTACAATCATTTAAATATTATCTTGATAACAAAAAACATGCATATAGCAGTAATCGTATTTCACTATACACTACATGTAACATACGATCTCCTATTCAAATATTTGTATCCATTTTATGTTGAATTCAAACCAGAGTACATTGGTCTAGGTGGCGAGATGTTCGGGATAATCTAAACCCTGCTTTCATATGTATATAATTCTTGGCTGAATTGGGACAAGTTTTGGTATAAGCTTCTTGCAAAACCGGAGATTCTCTCAACAAGCCTCGTGGTTCCGAGAGGGAACATGTCACCTTTGTGTGCGAAACAATATACGCTGCCTCCCCCTAGATTTTCTTTATAAAGGCAACATAGAACTATATGAGTGCCCTGCTAAATTTTGGAATTATTCCGGGCCCGTTTGGCCTTTTTATACATTAATTGAGTTTCTAGACATTTAATGCGCATAATCCAAATTTGAACTCCAAGCACATGTTCCGGTGCACCAAAGTTGGTTAAAAAATCACATGTTTGTCCTTGGGTGAATTTCTAGGTCCCATGCAAGAAATGGGAATGAAAGTCAAACATCTGGGTGCCGTGACTCGGCCGAGAACATCGGGAAACTTGGTTTTTATATTCATGCAAGTCCAAAACTCACCTGAAAATCATGAAACTTGGCATGGTGTCATGTCATGGAACTAACATGTTGTGGTAAAAAATTGGGCTGATTTGGAACAAGATTTGGTATAAGCATCTTGCAAACCGGAGCTTCTCTCAAGAAGGCTCGTGGTTCTGAGAGGGAACGTGTCACCTTTGCGTGTGAAACGATATACACTGCCCCACTGAGTTTCTTTACAGAGGCAACATAGAACTACATGAGTGCCCTGTTAAATTTTGGAATTATTCCGGGTTCGTTTGGCCTTTTTTATACATTAATTGAGTTTCTGGTCATTTAATGTGTATAATTCAAATTTGAACTACAAGCACATGCTCCTGTCCACCAAAGTTGGTTGAAAAATCACATGGGTGTCCTCGGGTGAATTTCTAGGTCCCATGCAAGAAATGGGAATGAAATTCAAACATCTGGGTATCGTGGCTCGACCGAGAACATTGAGAAACTTGGTTTTAAAATTCTTGTAAATCCAAAACACGCCTGAAAATCATGAAACTTGGCATGGTGTCATGTCATGGTGCTACCATGCCGTGGTAAAAAATGGACGAATAGGAACACATTTTGGTATAAGCTTCTTGCAAACCGGAGCTTCTCTCAAGAAGGCTCGTGGTTCTGAGAGGGAACGTGTCACCTTTGAGTGCCAAACAATATACGCTGCCCCCTTGATTTTCTTTATAGAGGCAACATAGAACTACATGAGTGCCCTATTAAATTTTGGAATTATTCCGGATTCGTTTGGCCTTTTATACATCAATTGATTTTCTAGTCATTTAATGTGCATAATTCAAATTCGAACTACAAGCACATGCTCCCGTGCACCAAAGTAGGTTGAAAAATCACATGTGTGTCCTCGGGTAAATTTCTAGGTCCCATGCAAGAAATGGGAATGAAATTCAAACATATCGGCATCGTGGCTTGGCCGAGAACATTGAGAAACTTGGTTTTAAAATTCTTGTAAATCCAAAGCACGCCTGAAAATCATGAAACTTGGCATAGTGCCATCTCATGGTAGTACCATGCTGTGGTAAAAAATTGGCTGAATAGGAACAAGTTTTCGTATAAGCTTCTTGCAAACCGGAGCTTCTCTCAAGAAGGCTTGTGGTTCTGAGAGGGAACGTGTCACCTTTGAGTGCGAAACAATATACACTGCCCCCTTGAGTTTCTTTATAGAGGCAACATAGAACTACATGAGTGCCCTGTTAAATTTTGGAATTATTCCGGGTTCGTTTGGCCTTTTTATACATTAATTGAGTTTATGGTCATTTAATGTGCATAATTCAAATTTGAACTACAAGCACATGCTCCTATGCACCTTAGTTGGTTGAAAAATCACATGTGTGTCCTCGGGTGAATTTCTAGGTCCCATGCAAGAAATGGGAATGAAATACAAACATCTGGGCATCGTGGCTCGGCCGAGAACATTGAGAAGCTTAGTTTTTAAATTCTTGTAAATCCAAAACATGCGTGAAAATCATGAAACTTGGCATGGTGTCATGTCATGGTACTACCATGCTATGGTAAAAAAATTGGCAGAATAGGAACAAGTTTTGGTATAAGTTTCTTGCAAACCGGAGCTTCTCTCAAGAAGGCTCGTGGTTCTGAGAGGGAATGATACGTCTCCATCGTATCTACTTCTCCAAACATTTTGCCCTTGTTTTGGACTCTAACTTGCATGATTTGAATGGAACTAACCTGGACTGACGCTATTTTCAGCAGAATTTCCATGGTATTATTTTTGTGCAGAAATAAAAGTTCTCGGAATGACCTGAAAATCAACAGAGAATATTTTTGGAATATATAAAAAATACTGGCGAAAGAATCCACGTCAGGTGGCCCACACCTTGTACACGAGGGTGGGGGGCGCGCCTACCCCCCTGGGCGTGCCCCTGCCTCATGGGCCCCCTGACGCTCCACCGACCTCAACTCCAACTCCATATATTCACGTTCGGGGAGAAAAATATAGGAGAGAAGGATTCATCGCGTTTTACGATACGTAGACACCGCCAAGCCCTAATCTCTCTCGGGGGCTGATCTGGAGTCCGTTCGGGGCTCCGGAGAGGGGAATCCATCGCCATCGTCATCATCAACCTTTCTAAGTCACCAATTTCATGATGCTCACCGCCATGTGTGAGTAATTCCATCGTAGGCTTGCTGGACGGTGATGGGTTGGATGAGATTTATCATGTAATCGAGTTAGTTTTGTTAGGGTTTGATCCCTAGTATCCATTATGTTCTGAGATTGATGTTGCTATGACTTTGCTACGCTTAACGCTTGTCACTAGGGCCCGAGTGCCATGATTTCATATCTGAACCTATTATGTTTTCATGAATATATGTGAGTTCTTGATACTATCTTTCAAGTCTATAGTCACCTATTATGTGTTATGATCCGTTAACCCCGAAGTGACAATAATCGGGATACTTACCGGTGATGACCGTAGTGTGAGGAGTTCATGTATTCCCTAAGTGTTAATTCTTTTGGTCCGGTACTCTATTAAAAGGAGGCGTTAATATCCCTTAGTTTCCGATAGGACGCCGCTGCCACGGGAGGGTAGGACAAAAGATGCCATGCAAGTTCTTTTCCATAAGCACATATGACTATATTAGGACTACATGCCTACATTACATTAATGAACTGGAGCTAGTTCTGTGTCACCCTATGTTATAACTATTGCATGAGGAATCGCATCCGACATAATTATCCATCACTGGTCCATTGCCTACGAGCTTTTTATATATTGTTCTTTGCTTGTTTACTTTTCCGTTGCTATAGTTACAATCACTATAAAACCCAAAATATTACTTTTGCTACCGTTACCACTACTATCATATTACTTTGCTACTAAATACTTTGCTGCAGATATTAAGTTTCCAGGTGTGGTTGAATTGACAACTCAGCTGCTAATACTTGAGAATATTCTTTGGCTCCCCTTGTGTCGAATCAATAAATTTGGGTTGAATACTCTACCCTCGAAAACTGTTGTGATCCCCTATACTTGTGGGTTATCAAGACTATTTTCTGGCGCCATTGCCGGGGAGCATAGCTCTATTCTTTGAGTCACTTGCGATTTATATCTGCTGATCACTATGAAGAACTTGAAAGATAAAAGAACCAATATTTTCCCTCAACTACGAGGGGAGGTAAGGAACTGCCATCTAGCTCCACACTTGATCCGCCTTCTGTTTTGAGTAAACTTGCGACACCTACACCTGCTATTCATTCTAATATGTCGCATGTTATTGATGATGCCACTTCTGCTTTGCATGATACTTATGATGGAACTACTTCTATGCTTGATAATACTGTGCCACTAGGTGAATTTATTGATGAACAACTTGCTAGGGTTAGAGAGAATGAAATTATTGAAACTGATAATATTGATGAAAGTGATGATGAAGATTCTCCCCCTAGATATGAATTGCCTGTTGTGCCTGAGGGTTATGTTATGGATGAAGAAACTGCTAGAGACTTCTTAGCTTGCAATGATAGATCCGATCTTAAGAAATTATTAGCTAAGCTTAAAGATGAGTCTTTGAATGCTAGAATGAAATATGACCTGCTTTTGATACTTCACCTGTCTTTATTACTGATAAGGATTATGATTTCTCTGTTGATCCTGAGTTAATTACTTTGGTTGAATCTGATCCTTTTTATGGCTATGAATCTGAAACTGTTGTGGCACATCTTACTAAATTAAATGATATAGCCACCCTGTTCACTAATGATGAGAAAACTCGCTATTACTTTACCCTTAAGTTGTTTCCTTCTCATTAAAGGGTGATGCTAAGATATGGTTTAATTCTCTTGATCCTGGTTGTGTGCGTAGTCCCCAGGATATGATTTATTACTTCTCAGCTAAATATTTCCCCGCTCATAAGAAACAAGCTGCCTTAAGAGAAATATATAATTTTGTGCAAATTGAAGAAGAGAGTCTCCCACAAGCTTGGGGGAGGCTTCTCCAATTACTTAATGCTTTGCCTGATCATCCTCTCAAGAAAAATGAAATACTTGATATCTTTTATAATGGACTAACCGATGCCTCCAGATACTACCTGGATAGTTGTGCTGGTTGTGTTTTCAGGGAAAGAACTGTTGATCAAGCTAAATTTCTATTGAATAATATGTTGAGTAATGAAAATGATTGCACCTTCCTCAACCAACTCCTAAGCCAACTCCAAAGAAAAGGGGTATTCTATTTCTCAGTCCTGAAGATATGCAAGAGGCAAAGAAATCTATGAAAGAAAAAGGTATTAAAGCTGAAGATGTTAAGAATTTACCACCTATTGAAGAAATACATGGTCTTGATAACCCGACACAGGTAGTAAAGGTAAATTCTCTCTATAGATTTGATGAAAGTGATATTCCTCGTTATAAGTCTGCTAGCCAATGCTTAGATGAGTTTGAAACGCAATGCTTATATGATTGAACACTTGAGTGATTATATGTCTAAAGTTAAAGGTGAGCTTAAACTTATTAGTAAACATGCTTCTATGGTTACCACTCAAGTAGAACAAGTACTTAAAGCTTAGAATGATTTTCTCAATGAATTAAATAATAAGAAAAATGATAATGCTGTTAGAGTTATGACTAGAGGGGGTAAAATGACTCAGGAACCTTTGTATCCTAAGGGCCATCCTAAGAGAATTGAGCAAGATTCTCAGAGAACTAATGTTGATGCACCTAGTTCTTCTAAAAAGAAGAAAAAGAAAAATGATAGGACTTTGCATGCTTCGAGTGAACCTGTTGTTGACACACCTAAGAATCCCATTGATATTCCTATTTCTGATGCTGAAACACAATCTGGTAATGAACATGAACCTAGTGATAATGTTAATGATGATGTTCATGTTGACGCTTAACCTAGCAATGACTCACAATCAAAGAATCAACGTTATGATAAGAGAGACTTTGTTGCTAGGAAGCACGGTAAGGAAAGAGAACCATGGGTTCAAAAACCGATGCCTTTTCCTCCTAAACAATCCAAGGAAAAGGATGATGAGGATTTTGAGCGCTTTGCTGAAATGATTAGACCTATCTTTTTGCGCATGCGTTTGACTGATATGCTTAAAATGAATACTTATGATAAGTATATGAAAGATATTGTTACTAATAAAAGAAAGATACTGGAAGCTGAAATTTCCACCATGCTTGCTAATTATACTTTTAAGGGTGGAATACCAAAGAAACTAGGAGACCCCGGAGTACCAACTATACCATGCTCCATTAAAAGAAACTATGTTAAAACTGCTTTATGTGATCTTGGAGCCGGTGTTAGTGTTATGCCTCTCTCTTTATATCGTAGACTTGATTTGAATAAGTTGACACGTACTGAAATATCTTTGCAAATGGCTAATAAATCAACCGGTATACCTGTCGGTATTTGTGAGGATGTTCCTGTTGTGGTTGCAAACATTACTATTTTAACGTACTTTGTTATTCTTGATATTCTCGAGGACGATAGTATGTCGATTATCCCTGGTAGACCCTTTTTGAATAGTGCAGGGGCTGTTATTGATTGCAACAAAGGCAATTTCACTTTTCATGTTAATGGTAATGAGCATACGATACACTTTCCAAGGAAACAACCTCAAGTCCACAGTATCAATTCTATTGGAAAAATTTCAACAATCACTATTGGAGGTTTTGAATTTCATCTTCCTACTATCAAGAAGAAATATGATATTCTTATTGTTCGGGATGTGCATATCCCCGTTGAGGTAACCTAGTGTTATTCAAAAATTCTTCGGTTTCATGTGATTCAGAATGAGTTTATTAACAAGACTTGATCAACCTTGTTAGTGGATTCCTTTTGATGAGCATGAGATGGATGAAGTTAGAAAGCACAACTTTCTGTACCCTCTTTTTACTTTCTGTAATTTATATTAAATAAAGTAAAAATAATATTTTTCTGTCTGTTTTCTGAATTATCCTTGCAATAAAAAAATACCCCGAAAATAAAATTTCTCCAAATGCCCTGAAAATGAAATATGATTTTTTCCAGAATATTTAAGAATTATTGGCACTGAGAACACACCAGGAGAACCCACCATGTGCCCATGAGGGTGGAGGGCGTGCCCTACCCCCTGGGAGCGCCCCCTGCCTCATGGACCCCACGTGGATCCTCTCCACTTATCTTGCACCCACACACTTCGTCTTACTCCAGAAAAAAATCATCCACCAGCTCAAACCCGAGTTCTTGCTCATCTTGATGCCATTTTCGATCTCCTTGCTCAAAGCTCCATTCACAAAACTGATTTGGGGGATTGTTCTTTGGTATGTGACTCCTCCAATGGTCCAATTAGTTTTTGTTCTAGTGCTTTATTTATTGCAAATTTTTGCTTCTTAGGTGACCCTGTTCTTGAGCTTGCATGTCAAATTTATGTGGTCAAAAGTAGTTTTAACGCATGATATCGCCTCTAGGCACTTGTAGGAGTAGTTGCTATCAATTTTGTTGAGTTTGGTTCACTTTTATTTTGAGTTACTAAAAATTTCAGAAATTTTCAGAAAAAGATGAAGAGATTTTTGAGGGGCTCATCGAGCCGAAGCTCGAAGGATAAGCAAAGTGAAGAGAATAAGAAGCCCAAGTATAATCTCACTCGTGCTGCGGAGGTTCGGCCGTGTGAATGGCCTTGTGATGAGTTCTTGAGAGAAGCCGAGATTTATGAATATTTTTATTATTTGGCTGAGAATGCAGGCCTCACCGACTTCCTCCACGACCAGCGTGAACAATATCTCTTACTCACCAATATTTTTGTGCAAATTTTTCATTTCCATGCTAGGAGATTGCCACCTTCGGTGGAATTTTATTTATATGATGAGCATAAGGAGATGTCACTTTATGATTTTTGCCGGGTTTGTAGGATACCCTTTGAGGGCAGCATAGAGGAACCACATCGTAATGATCTGGAGGGATTTATTGATATAATTGCTATAGGGGAAACGAGGAAAGTTTCCGATGCAAGAATCACTAGCATACATTGTCCTGTTCAACGTTACTTTGCAATATTTTCTAGTAGATGCTTAATTGGTCGCGGGAACTATGGAAATCTTAGTGCCCCTAATATTGTTATTTTGTGCCATGCTTTGTTTCATGATACCACTTCCAATTTAGGCGCTATTGTTGCTAAACGGTTAAATCTGAACCGTACAAAGGGTCCCGTCTTAGGAGGCATCTTCGCCTTGCGCCTTGCTGCACACTTTAACATACCTATTAGGCATTATGAGAAAGAGGAAAAGAGCATGGTAGCACATGAATTTATTGTTAAGAATAAGAAGAAGATGCTTAACTATAGATTGTTGATAAGAATCACCTTGAGACTATTACCTTGCCTGCTCCCTCTTTGTTCTACATATTTTTAGGCACGTACCTTGTTTTGCTGGAGGCTGCTCAGGCATACCAGAGCCTGACATCCGCTCCAAAGCCGGAGCCACTATCTGATCGTCATCATCAGTATGTTTATCAGTGGGATCCGGAGGAGATCCCCAACCAATGGCACCACGAAGACCCTCCTCAGTACACCGGAGAGGGCAGTTTTGATCCGTGGCCATAGACCAACTTAGGCCAAAAGCCTAAGCTTGGGGGAGTACGTATCTCTCACCGACATTACATTCATGTTCACACACTCATGCCAGTTGTCGGTGCTCATACTTTTTCATTGTATAATCCATGCGAGTTTATTTTCTTTTTAAGCTTTCTTCTTGGTGTTTGAAAAACCTTAAGAAAAACCAAAAAAAATTAGTTGTAGCTTTTAGCTAGTTTACTTTTCATGCCTGTAGTAGTAGTAATTAAAAAATAAAACCCAAAAAGATTTCTCGTTCTTCTTTTGCTTGTTGGAAGATTTCCCGTGTAAATATTTTTGTTTATTTTCTTTTTCTTTGGGGGTCGAGAGGAGAAGACCATGATGAAAATGTTGAAGTGGCTCTCATATGCATTATTGTTGATCTAGCAAAGAGCCAATAATACTTGTCTTCTCCCATGTATTGAATGCTTGCAGATTCTAGCTTAGTCCAATGCACGTGCACTATTATTATTATCCACACTATTCGGTCGTGCAAGTGAAAGGCAATAATGATGATATATGATGAACTGATTGAGATGAGAAAAGCTGGTATGAACTCGACCTCTCTTGTTTTTGTAAATATGATTAGTTCATTGTTCCTGATTTAGCCTATTATGAATGAAACATGTTTGCAATGAAAATTAGAGATTATAGTTACCCATGCCATGCTTAAGTAGCTAGGAGTTTATAATGGTTTACCTTGCTTGCCAACATGCTATTAAAATGGTTGTGATGTGGTATGATAGGGTGGTATCCTCCTTTGAACGATTCGAGTGGCTTGACTTGGAACATGTTCACGCATGTAGTTGAAACAAAATCAACATAGCCTCCACGATATTTATGTTCATGGTGAATTATATCCTACTCATGCTTGCAATTAGTGTTTATTAATTTTAATGCATGTTCATGACTGTTGTCGCTCTCTAGCAGGTCGCTTCCCAGTCTCTTTCTAGCCTTTAGTTGTACTAAGCGGGAATAATGCTTGTGCATCCAACTCCATAAACCCCAAAAGTTATTCCATATGAGTCCACAATACCTTTATACACTACAAAAAAATACACTTCTGTGATGATACGTGTTTGTCACAGTAGGTCACGTTTTCTGTCATGCATGTACATCCATGACAAATTTATTACAGAATCAAGATAGTCATACATGTGATGTCGTAGAAGTGTTCCATGACATTACCAAAATTATCATCATGTAAGTGTCCACTTCCATGACGATAAATCGCACGTCATAGAAGTGCTTTTGTCAAGGGTGACCGACACGTGGCATCTACCGTAACGGAACGCCGGTAAGCTCTCTGGTCCGGTTTTGGATCCGATAACCCGTTAACAGCCCCGGCCAATGGGGATTTCCACGTGTAAAATCATCATTGGCTGGAGGGAACACGTGTTGGCACGCCGCTGGGACAGATGTCATCCACTCTTTGAATCCAAAGTGCCTATGATACGTCGACACGTGGCACGTCCCAATAGAGGCCCATTCCTGTGAAAAGGCCGACCCGTTTGACTTGGTCAAAAGGTGGCGGGCCGGCCCACGGCAAGCCTATTAACGGCCTGTTCGCATATAGTCCATTTACAGCCCACTAACCCAGGGCCCGTTTACGGCCTATCCGAATTAGGCCCAATAGCGCCATCTGGGCCGTCCAATATAATTCCAGCCTATTTTAATTTCTGGCCCATGTATGGCCCATGACGTCTTTCGGCCCATATGAGGCCCTTAGTAACCCTCGGTCCATTAACGACCCGTGGTAAAACTGGCCGGTAATGAACAACGTATCACTTTATACCCATTAACAGCCCATTATACCGTTGCGCCGTTTCCAGCCCATGTTATCTTTCGGCCTTCTCAGGGCCCATTTATTCTTGGGCTCATTTCCAGCATTCGTTTACTTTCGGCCCGTTACTATCATTTTCTGCTTCTGGGCCAAATTCATCCCGTGGTTACAGTCGACCCGTTTGTGGCTCGTTAATACGTTGGGCCGTTGAGCGTCATCAAATACAGCCGATTAACAACGACCCGTTATGGTCGGCCCATGAACGGATGATTTCAAGTCTAGCCCATTTACGGCCATAATGTGGTATGTTATTGGCCCATGTTTGGCCAACTGATCATACGGCCCGTAGATGGCCCATTGATGATACGGCCCGTAGAAGGCCCATTGTGTCTACAACCCGTATAAGGCCCATTGTTTCTACGCCCCATAGAAGGCCCATTGTTTCTACAGCCCTTAGAAGGCCCATTGTTTCTACGACCCGTGGGAGGCCCATGTTAACTACAGTAAATATGTAGCCCATGGTTAATGTGGCCTAGTTTTAAAAAATAGGCTATTGCGGCCACTAGCAAACCGCGAAAAAAGAACTGCACTGACTACAAGAAAACAAATAAACAAGACAATAAGGAAATAAATAGGCAAGCAACTTACGCTAGGCTATCACGGCTATTACACATATTACATCCACTGGGCATCAAAGTTTGCCACCAGTGCAAATATAGGGAACAAATCAGCATATAAACGCAGCAACGAAACAAGTCTAGAACTGAAACCACTTCAGAAGAGCTCAAGAAACAATATCCTGGGTACCCATAATGCCGGCAAGATGCTTAGCAAGCTTATTATCTTTCTCTTGTTTGGCGCTTAAATCCTCCAGCACTTGCTGTTGCACCAGAAAGTATGCATCTGAATTCTGCAGGGACTTCCTCAGTCCTTTGGCTTCCTATCGCATAACACCTGATCGATGTCTTTCCACTTGAAGTTGAGACTCAAGAAGCCGAACTGAATCAGGCAGCGAGTTCGAAGAGCTGGTGCCAGCAGTAGTAGCCAGTAACTCGAACACTACATCAAGACAGGACTTTGGGGTCGTCTTAGTGTCTTGAATATAGTTTTTATCAGCTTTCTTGGAGACCAACAGGGATGTCTCACTATCTTGAACCTTATCTGCACTACTTCCTGTACCATTGCATAACTGGGTACTCTTCTCCAATATTTTATCCACATTCTAAAAGAGAAACAAACAAACACATCACAAGTTTACAATGTAGTATATGAAACTTGTTTTGGTAAACCAGTTCAGTAGTAAGGTGGACAAGATAACAGCATGAAACAAACATATATCTATGTAGTATGGTCACTGTATGGTCTATATCATTCTAGTTTATGTTGCCAAATCAAGATAGATACAGTTTGAATCATATCTATTTAAGACAAAGCAGCTTACACTGAATATAAGTGTGGGAAACTACACAGCAATAACAACACTTGTAAGGTGCATGGCATGAGAATATAACTATTTATTCAATTGAAACTGTAATCAACATAGAGCAAGTTACAACAACAAACACGTTAAAGAAACAGGTTTAAAACATACCTGTTGCGCCATTGGAGTTTCAATTGCATCCTTCAAATTTGAAATTAGTTGGTATGAGTAAATGCAGTGATGCAAGAGTAAAGTAGTATGAACCATAGCTACAGAACCTGACCTGAGAACAATTCTTCTTCTGCTTTAAGCGTTGACTTGGGGTTCAGAGTGGTGGTCCTCATGCTTTGGGCACTGCAGTTGCCTTACTAACATCTCGTGTTTGGGTGCTCTGTGGTGGAGACAGTGCTGTGTCAACGGGAACTGGGTTACTATCTGCTGGGGTTGGGGTTAGAAGGGGTGTAGCTGGTTCTCTGTCCAACTGGGTAGGGGTACAATCTGCGTGAGTCTGGGTTATGTGTGGTGGGGCTAGTTCTTGGGCAAGTACAACCCTGGTTCTATCTCCATCGACAGGTAGCACGATCTTTTCTGAAGACCATGTTTTTACTCCCACAGATACTGCCATCACCCCCTCCAATTGAAATGGCTGATAAACAAGAAAAGTAATTGAATGTACATACATTGTAAGATAGACAGGTGCAATGGATAGTAGGGAAGAAAACAGGGCATGAAATAATTCACGTTTATGTTGTCTAACCAAACAAAATAGCAGGACATAATTTCACATATATGATGGCTAATTAAACAGGATAGCATGACACAATTTCACATGTATGATGGCTAACTAAACATGATAGAATGATATACTTCAAAATATGATGACTATGTAAATAGGATGACATGATATAACTATACGATGTGTCTATTAAAGTGGTTGGCATGCCATAAATTACAAACATGCCGTCGATGGAAACATGATGGCATGATATAATTCAGGGATAGAATGACATAATTCAAAATATGATGACTATGTGAACATGATGAGATGATATAACTATATTATGTCTTTAGAAAATGGGTTGGCATGCCATAATTCAAATACATGTTGTCTATGTAAACATCATGGCATGATATAATTCAAATATATGATTTATATACTAAGGAAGTGAGCAGAGGGCAATCGCATATATGATGTGTCAACTAAGGAGATGGCATTCAATATCGTGTATATGATGTAAAAACAAAGCATTGCAATACAACATATGCATGATATGAGTAATATAACCCTGCCAAGTTTGAGCATACACCTCAGGGGGATAATAGGACTGGTCATCTGCCTTTGAATCCTCCTCTGAAGAGCTATCTGTAACCAGCAAGATATCTGCTTCACCAGGTAGCATTGTCTGCTCTGAAGGCCTTGTTTTCACTCCAGATTTCTCCATCACCAATTCAAATGGCTGATGCACAAGAAGAGCAGTTGAATATACAAACATTGTCGACAAAAGCAATGAGAAATACAAAAAAAGGACGACATGATATAATTCACATATATGACGCTTGGCTAAACAGCATGGCATTGCATAATTCACATATACGACAAAGAAACTAAACAGATGGCATTGACACAAAGCATGTCTAAACTAAGCAGATGACATCTTTGATGTATACAGTAAGCAATGCAAGGCACCATATGCATGATATTACCAACATCAGCATGCCAAGTTAGAGTGAAGACCTCATGGGGTAAATAGGAGTGGTCTTCTCCTTCTGAATCCCCCTCAGAACAGTTATCTTCCTCTTGATTATGATCCGAAATGGGTGGAGGGGGCTGCCTTTGCGCCCACCATGGAGCGATGTCTGCATAAAATTTTGTTGCCACGCAAGGCTCGTCTCTTTTGCTCTACATGTTCAGTTCCATTGCGTATAATAACTGACATGCATAGGAATAAAACTTAGTGAGATTATGTAAGGAGTGCATGCACAAATCCAGAGTGATGGTAGCAAACTGTGGATAGACCCAAAACAAATGATAGCAGGCAGATAATAGCTTTAGTTAAAAAATACAGATAATGGCTCCTTTAATGTTTGTTTGCACCCAACATGAAACTCATAGTAGACACCCGAGATTAACCAGATAGTAGACAGATAGTACTGATTGCTGCCCCAATATGTACCCCACAACCATTTAAAAACTCAAGTTTTAGCATAAGTTTGGACCTGAGTCGGAGTCTAATAGGTGAACACGACGATAAAGTAGCATGTCATCATATTAAGCGATGCATAACGTAAGAAGACACGGAAGAGTGCGACCTCTCTTGCGGACCCGTGTAGTCCTCAAGGTCATCTTCTCAGTTGATGATGGTAATGCAGTTGTCGTGGCTGCCGGCGGCGGGGAAGAAGATCCGAGGCGGCGAAAGACAGTCTGGAGAGCGGATCCCTGCTGTGGTGAACCCTTCCGTTGTTGGAGCAGCTGAGCTGGGGTGGAACACAGCATCGCAGGAGCAGGACAAACCACACAAGGTTTTCTTTGATACATATCTGTAACAGAAGTAATTGTGTAAGGGCTTGTTTGAATTTGAGGATTCTAACAATGCAGTGATAGGAAATAGACAGGAATAGGATAGGAATGCACGTGCGAAACAGAGAATTTAAAAACACAGGATTTCTGCCAATCTGGGTGTTTGGTTTTCAAGAATTGGAAGATTACAGGATGCAAGGAAGCATGTTGAGATTAAGTCAAACCACAAGAAGTGTACAGCCTCTTTGGCGAAGCCATGTCGATCTCAGCGTGATTGGGTTGGCCGGTGAGGATGCTCCGGCTGACTTGGCTGTTGGAGGAGGGGAAGAAGATCTTAGGCGTCCGGAGATGGAGCCCGAGGTACTGCTCCGCTGTGATGGAGGGTTTCGTCGTTGGAGCAGCTCCGGTGAGTTGTACGATGCCGAGGCTGAAGCAGGACAAGAGAGACAACGTTAACCTGAGTGGAATTCTAATAGCATCCCCAATAGATGACATAAAATACATAACCACAAAGTGCTAGATGTATACATCAGCCGCTCATCTCTGAATTTAACTGTCGAAACTGAACTTAACTGTCCAAACCGAATTTTGCGGTCGAAACTGAATTTCACTGTCGAAACTCAACGCACTAGAGGTGAGGCTTCAAGTCAGTCGACTAACTTTTTCATCTCTGGTCAGTCGATTTTGCAGCCGTTGGATACGAAATCAAGGGCTTGTAGTTTATCTTCAACCTCCACCCCCTGAGCCACCAGCCACCACCGGCCAAACAGCCGCCAACCCCCGCCCGCCCCGAAAACACTCCCCACCACCGGTCCACTGCCGCCCCGGCCGTCCCTGTAGGCCCCCCCATGCCGAGCTTTTTCTCTGGTGATCCCCATGCCACCGCCCCACCACCACCGGCGACCACCACCCCCACCCTGAACCCTAAGATAGGTAGTGGGGTACCTCTCCGATGAGCCCTCCTCCCCGCTGCGGGTGGTTCTTCCTTAACTCCGGTGAGCCCCCCACCCCCTGAAAATTGACTGACCCAAAAGTCGATTCAGTTGACTGAAGTGTAGCTAAATCGGAGCAGCATCGCAAGCAAGAGCAAGAGCGAGAGCAGCAGCACAAGCAAGGGCAAGAGCGAGAGCAGCTGCGTGAGCAAGAGCAAGAGCAAGAGCAGACCAGGCAGGGGACTAAGAGCAAGAGCACAACAACAGCGTGAGCGAGAGCTAAAGCAGCAGCAACTCCTACTGATGTGGATGTCGCCGCCGAGGGAGCGACATCGTGGAGGAAGTGTCCGGCAATGCCGGCGTGGATGGAGCCACGCCGTGTCGGCTCGGGACCGAGCGCCGGCAGCACCGTGAGATCGAATCAAGAAGAAAATGCGGCGATTAGTGTACAACCTCTTTGGTGGCACCGATTAGGCTGCACCTTCATCCGAGGAAACAGTGATGATGATGCTCTTCTGGTGGTGTAGGTGAAGATGGCGGTGTGGGAATGGAGGTGGCGCGAAAGATGAGGGGAACGTCGGGGCAGCTCCTTGGAGGTGGAGGACGGGGTGGCTGAACCGGCAGGACGACCAGATCGACGACGGATCCTCATCCAGTACAGTGGATGAGGGACGTCGAGGTGTTGCTGTGGACGACGTCGTCGGGGAAGAGGCTCCGGCTGGGTGGCGGATGGAGGAGGGTGTGGGGCTTCACGGGTTTTGCCGGCCTCGGTGTACGAATGGGTGGGCGGATGGGATGGGAGTGGGGAACCATGGCTAGGGACGCGCTTGTCCGAAATGTGGGGTAAGTACCCCCACCAATTTGAGGCGGTTCTTTCGGTTCAGGGGTATCATGGGCATTTCGCGTGTTGGGATTTCACAGGAGGTGGGAGTTTTCGCGCGCATTGTAATTTTGGAATAGCAAGGCGCGGGTTGAGATGGAGGGAGTTGTCGGAGCACAGCGAGACAAAGATATATCTTAAATATTTCGGGCTAACAAGGCGCAGGTTGAAGAGGCGGGAGTTGATACGTCTCCATCATATCTACTTTTCCAAACACTTTTGCCCTTGTTTTTTACTCTAACTTGTATGATTTGACTGGAACTAACCCGGACTGACGCTGTTTTCAGCAGAATTACCATGGTGTTGTTTTATGTGCAGAAAATAAATATTCTCGGAATGACCTGAAACTCCATGGAATATCTTAGAAAAAACAATAAAAAATCCTCGCCAAAGATGAAGACCAGGGGGCCCACACCCTTCTCACGAGGGTGGGGGGCGCCCCCCTAGGGCGCGCCCCTACCTCATGGGCCCCCTGTTGCGTCCCCGACTCCAACTCCACCTCCATATATTGAGTTTCGATGAGAAAAAAATCAGAGAGAAGAAATCATCGCGTTTTACGATACGGAGCCGCCGCCAAGCCCTAAAACCTCTTAGGAGGGCTGATCTGGAGTCCGTTCGGGGCTCCGGAGAGGGGGGTTCGTCGCCGTCGTCATCATCAACCATCCTCCATCACCAATTTCATGATGCTCACCGCCGTGCGTGAGTAATTCCATCGTAGGCTTGCTGGACGGTGATGGGTTGGATGAGATTTATCATGTAATCGAGTTAGTTTTGTTAGGGTTTGATCCCTAGTATCCATTATGTTCTGAGATTGATGTTGCTATGACTTTGCTATGCTTAATGCTTGTCACTAGGGCCCGAGTGCCATGATTTCAGATCTGAACCTATTATGTTTTCATGAATATATGTGAGTTCTTGATCCTATCTTGCAAGTCTATAGTCACCTACTATGTGTTATGATCCGGCAACCCCGAAGTGACAATAATCGGGACCACTCCCGGTGATGACCATAGTTTGAGGAGTTCATGTATTCACTATGTGCTAATGCTTTGTTCCGGTTCTCTATTAAAAGGAGGCCTTAATATCCCTTAGTTTCCAATAGGACCCCGCTGCCACGGGAGGGTAGGACAAAAGATGTCATGCAAGTTCTTTTCCATAAGCACGTATGACTATATACGGAATACATGCCTACATTACATTGATGAATTGGAGCTAGTTCTGTGTCACCCTATGTTATGACTGTTACATGATGAACCGCATCCGGCATAATTATCCATCACTGATCCGGTGCCTACGAGTTTTCCATATACTGGTTCTCGCTTATTTACTTTCCCGCTGCTACTGTTACAATCACTACAAAATACCAAAAACATTACTTTTGCTGTCTTTACTTTTGTTGCCGCTACGACCACTATCATATTACTTTGCTACTAAACACTTTGCTGCAGATACTAAGTTTCCAAGTGTGGTTGAATTGACAACTCAGCTGCTAATACTTGAGAATATTCTTTGGCTCCCCTTGTGTCGAATCAATAAATTTGGGTTGAATACTCTACCCTCGAAAGCTGTTGCGATCCCCTATACTTGTGGGTTATCAAGACTAATTTCTAGCGCCGTTGCCGGGGAGCATAGCTCTATTCTTTGAGTCACTTGGGATTTATATCTGCTAGACACTATGAAGAACTTGAGAGATCAAAAAACTAAGATCTATCCCTCAACTACGAGGGGAGGTAAGGAACTGCCATCTAGCTCTGCACTTGATTCACCTTCTGTTATGAGTAAGTTTGCGACACCTACATCTACTTCTGCTATTCGTTCTGATATGTCACATGTTATTGATGATGCCACTTCTGCTATGCATGATACTTATGATGAAACTGCTTTTATGCCTGATACTACTGTGCCCCTTGGTGAATTTCTTGATGAAGAAATTGCTAGGGCTAGAGAAAAAGAGATTATTGAATCTGAATACAATGATGATAGTGATGATGAAAATATGCCTGTTATTCCTGACGGTTATCTTTTTGATATGGAATCTTCTGCCGTTATTTTTGCTTGCAAAGATAGATATGAGCTTAAGAGGTTATTAATTAAATGGAACAAAGAATCACTTAGAGATAGAATGAAACCCGACCCTGCTTTTGCTACTTCACCTATATGTGTTCCTGATAAAGATTATGAATTCTCTGTTGATCCTGATATAATTACTTTAGTTGAATCTGATCCGTTTTATGGCTATGAATCTGAAACTGTTGTGGCACATCATACTAAGTTAAATGATATAGTTGCCCTGTTCACTAATGATGAGAGATCGCGTTACCTTTATATACTCAAAATATATCCGTTCTCATTAAAGGGTGATGCTAAGATATGGTTTAATTCTCTTGATCCTGGTTGTGTGCGTAGTCCCCAGGATATGATTTATTACTTCTCTGCTAAATATTTCCCTGCTCATAAGAAACAAGCTGCTTTGAGGGAAATATACAACTTTGTGCAAATTAAAGAAGAGAGTCTCCCACAAGCTTGGGGGAGGCTTCTCAAGTTAATGCTTTGCCTGATCATCCTCTTAAGAAACCTGAAATACTTGATATCTTTTATAATGGACTAACCGATGCTTCCAGAGATTACCTGGATAGTTGTGCTGGTTCTCTTTTCAAGGAAAGAACACCGGATGAAGCTGAAATTCTATTGAATAATATGTTGACAAATGAAAATAATTGGGCACCTCCTGAGCTAGCTCCTGAGCCATCTCCTGCTCCAATTACTGAGCCTATTCCTAAACCAACTCCGAAGAAGAGAGCTGTTCTATTTCTCAGTCCCGAAGATATGCAAGAGGCAAAGAAATCTATGAAAGAAAAATGTATTAAAGTTGAAGACGTTAAGAATTTACCTCCTATTGAAGAAATACATGGTCTTAATATACCGCCTGTTGAAGAAACATATGATCTTAATTATTTATTTACTGAAGAACCTCCTGATCCCGATATTCCGACACAGGTAGTAAAGGTAAATTCTCTTTATAGATATGATAAAGCTGAAGTCCCTCCTACTAAAATTTCTAGTCAGTGCTTGGATGAGTTTGATAACTTTATGTATAAGCAAGACGACTTCAATGCTTATTTTGGTAGACAAATAAAAGAAAATGCTTATATGATTAGACGCTTGGGTGATTATATGGCTAATATTAAAGGTGAACTTAAACTTGTTAGCAAACATGCTTCTATGGTTACCACTCAAGTAGAACAAGTACTTAAGGCTCAAAAAGAAGTGCTTGATGAAATGAATAGAAAGAAAAATGATTATGATGTTAGAGTGGCTGCTAGAACTGGTAGAATGACTCAGGAACCTTTGTATCCTGAAGGCCACCCTAAGATAATCGAGCAAGATTCTCAAAGAAATAATAATGATGTTCCTAGTTCTTCTAAAAAGAAGAAAAAGAAAAAAATGATAGAACTATGCAAACTTCTAGTGAACCTATTGCTGAACCACCTGATAATCCAAATGATATTTCTATGTCTGATGCTGAAACACAATCTGGTAATGAATATGAACCTAGTAAAAATATTAATGATGATGTTCATAATGATACTCAACCTAGTAATGATAATGATGTAGAAATTGAACCTGCTGTTGATCTTGATAACCCACAATCAAAGAATCAACGTTATGATAAAAGAGACTTTGTTGCTAGGAAATATGGTAAAGGAAGGGAACCTTGGGTTCAGAAACCCATGCCTTTTCCTCCGAAAGCATCCAAGAAAAAGGATGATGAGGATTTTGAGCACTTTTCTGAAATGATTAGGCCTATATTTTTGCGTATGAGATTAACTGATGTGCTCAAAACAAATCCTTATGCTAAATATATGAAGGATATCATTACTAATAAAAGAAAGATACCGAAAGCTGAAATTTCCACCATGCTTGCTAATTACACTTTTAAGGGTGGAATACCAAAGAAACTTGGAGACCCCGGAGTACCTACTATACCTTGCTCCATTAAAAGAAATTATATTAAAACTGCTTTATGTGATCTTGGAGCCGGTGTTAGTGTTATGCCTCTCTCTTTATATCATAGACTTGACTTGAATAAGCTGACACCTACTGAAATATCTTTGCAAATGGCTGATAAATCAACTGCTATACCTGTCAGTATTTGTGAGGATGTGCCTGTTGTGGTTGCAAACGTTACTATTTTAACGGACTTTATTATACTTGATATTCCCGAGGATGATAGTATGTCTATTATTCTTGGAAGACCTTTTCTTAATACTGCAAGGGCTGTTATTGATTGCAACAAAGGCAATGTCACTTTTCATGTTAATAGTAATGAGCATACGGTACACTTTCCGAGGAAACAACCTCAAGTTCATAGTATCAACTCTATTGGAAAAATTCCATCGATTATATTTGGAGGTTTTGAATTTCCTCTTCCTACTGTCAAGAAGAAATATGATATTCTTATTATAGGGGATGTGCATATCCCTGTTGAGGTAACTTAGTGTTATTCGAAGTTTCTCCGGTTTCATGATTATCGAAATGAGTTTGTTAACAAGACTTGATCAACCTTGTTAGTGGATTCTTTTTGATGAGCATGAGATGGATGAAACTAGAAGCACAAACTTCTGTACCCCACTTTCACTTTCTGTTATTTATATTAAATAAAGAAAAAATAGTATTTTTGTCTGTTTCCTGACTTATCTGTGCAATATAAAAATATCCCGAAAATAAAATTCCTTAGAATGCCATGCCAATTTAATATGATTTTTTCGGGAATATTTGAGGATTTACTGTGCAAAAATTACCGCGGGAGGAGCTGCCACCTGGCCACGAGGGTGGTGGGCGCGCCCCTGCCTCGTGGGCCCACGGTGGCCCTCCTCCACTTATCCCAGCACCCATCTTCTTCCTCTATCTCACACAAACCTGAAAAACCAACTCAAGCACGAGTTCCAGCCACTTTTGCTGTGATTTTTGATCTCCTTGCTCAAAGCACCTCTCGCAAAACTACTTGGGGAGATTGTTCCTTGGTATGTGACTCCTCCATTGGTCCAATTAGTTTTTGTTCTAGTGCTTTATTCTTTGCAAATTTGTGCTGCATAGGTGACCACGTTCTTGAGCTTGCATGTCAAATTTATATGGTTCCAAGTAGTTCTAATGCTTGATATAGGCTCTAGGCACTTGTAGGAGTAGTTGCTATCAGTTTTATTAAAGTTGGTTTACTTTTATTTTGAAGTTACTAAAAATTTCAGAATTTTTCAGAGAAAAACAATATGTTTAGGAAGATGTTCCAAGGTGGTTCCTCTAAGAAGCAAGGACCCAGGATTGCTATGCGCGATGCTGACGAGGATCCACCAAGAGACGCTCTAGTACGGCCTTGCGAATGGCCGTCGGAAAATTTTATGGATCGTGCGGGAATTAAAGAAGAATTCAAAGCATATTTGCGCAATGCTGGTCTTGAGGATTTTGAGGCTAACAAATGCCCCCGGTATCATGATCTCACAAGTTCATTTGTGAGGAGGTTTGAGTATTCATCTTCACGTAATTCTCCTTCAGTCATGTTTGATCTTTATGACAAATGTTATACCATGGACCTAGAGGATTTCACTTCTGCTTGCGAACTTCCATCATGGGGCAGTATTAGGGATCCCCCTAAATCTGAATTTAGAAACTTTCTTGCTAGTATAACCGTGGGGGAATCTAGAGATATAATGCAGGCTACCATAGGGAGCATTCACTTTCTTGCTATACATTATTTTGCTCTCTTTATCGGTAGATGCATAAATGCTAAGGATGAAGCATGTCACATGCGTGTCCCTGATCTCAACATTCTTAGGAGTGCTGTGTTAGGAGACCAATCTTATCATATGTGAGCCATTGTAGCTCGTAGCATCATAATAGACATAATGGAGATTTCTTTGGAGGAATTTATGCAACCCGCTTAGCTCATTTTCTTGAAATAGACATTCGTGAGGGTGATATGGAGTTGCCTCCTGCATATTTAGATTATAACTCTATGGCTTTGCACCAGTTTGTCGAGAGGCCTGAATCACCTCTCTTATATCGCTTAATTTTTGATAAACAACGTGTTTTTCCGTATTACTCTCCCTGCTCCTACCTTCTTTGATTCATAGACAAAAGGAAGATATGTTATTACCAAAGAGGAGGCAGAAGAGTATGAGAGGAGAGCGGAGGCAGCCCGACTCCACGCTGCAGCTCAGCAGGCGATAACCTCTGCACATCAGTATGATCCCAACTATCCTTCCTCATCACAGTACGACCCCAACAACTATTATTATGGATATCCGCCAGGCCAGCCGTGGCCATAGACCAACTTAGGCCAAAAGCCTAAGCTTGGGGGAGTACGTATTTCTTACCGACATTACATTTATGTTCACACACACTCATTGCTAGATGTCGGTGCTCATACTTTTTCACTGTAATATCCATGCTATTTTATTTTCCTTTTCCTGCTTTCTTCTTGTGTGTTTGTTAAACCTTAAGAAAAAACCAAAAAAATTAGTAGTAGTTTATTTTTCTGCTGTAGTAGGAATAATTAAAAAGAAAACCCAAAAATATTTCCTATTCTTCTTTTGCTTGTTGGGAGCTTTCCTGTGTAAATAGTTTTATTTCTTTTCTTTTCTTTGGGGGTCAGTAGGAGAAGACCATAATTAAATTGTTGAAGTGGCTCTTATATGCATTATTGTTGATTTAACCAAGAGCCCATGTTGCCTTGTCTTCCCCTGTTTATTGAATGCTCGCAGATTCCAGCTTAGTGCAAGTACACTCTTATTATTATTCACACCGTTCGGTCGTGCAAGTGAAAGGCAATTATGATGATATATGATGGACTGACTGAGATGAGAAAAGCTGGTATGAACTCGACCTCTTTTGTTTTTGTAAATATGATGAGCCTGTCGTTCTTGATTCAGCTTATTATGAATAAACATGTTTGCAATAACAATTAGAGATCAGAGTTGCTTGTGCCATGCTTGATTAGCTATGAGCTATAATGATTTACCTTGTGTGCCAGCATGCTATTGAAATGATTATGATGTGGTATGATGGGGTGGTATTCTCTTTTGAATGATTTAAGTGACTTGACTTGGCACATGTTCACGCATGTAGTTGAAACAAATCAACATAGCCTTCACGATATTTATGTTCATGGTGGATTATATCCTACTCATGCTTGCATCCAATGTTTATTAATTTTAATGCATGTACATGGCTGTTGTCGCTCTCTAGTTGGTCGCTTCCCAGTCTTTTGCTAGCCTTCACTTGTACTAAGCGGGAATACTGCTTGTGCATCCAATCCCTTAAACCCCAAAGTTATTCCAGATGAGTCCACCATACCTTCCTATATGCGGTACCTACCTGTCGTTCCAAGTAAATTTGTATGTGCCAAACTCTAAACCTTCAAATAATCATTCTGTTTTGTATGCTCTAATAGCTCATGTGTCAACCAAGGCTGTCCTTATCTTCCGTGTTAGGCGGGTTATTCTCAAGAGGAGTGGACTCCGCTCCTCACTCACAAGAAAATGGCTGGTCACCGGGATGCCCAGTCCCATGCTTTATGCAAACTAAATCAAAATTAATTGCAAACAAAACTCCCCCTGGGACCTGATGTATGTTGGAGGCACTCGTTGTTTCGAGCAAGCCATGGATTGATGCTTGTTGGTGGAGGGGGAGTATAAACTTTACCATTCTGTTTGGGAACCGCCTATAATGTGTTTAGCATGGAAGATATCACCATCTCTTAGTTGTTACATTGACACTGAAAGTATACCGCTCAAAATACAATTTATCTCTATTTCAAAACCGAGCTCTGGCACCTCTACAAATCCCTGCTTCCCTCTGTGAAGGGCCTATCCATTTACTTTTATGTTGAGTCATCACCCTCTTATTAAAAAGCACTAGCTGGAGAGCACAACCGTCATTTGCATTCATCACTGTTAATTTATATTGGGTATGACTATGATTGGATCTCTTTTACCATGAATTACAATGTCTAGTCAGTCCTTGATCTTTAAAGGTGCTCTGCATTTATGTTTTGCGGTCTCAGAAAGGGCTAGCGAGATACCATCTTGTTATATCATATTATGATTGTTTTGAGGAAGTGTTGTCATCCGAGATTTATTATTATGACTTGCTAGTTGATTATGCTATTGATATGAGTAATGATGAGACCTGAGAATTATTGCAAATGTGGTTAGTTATGACTAGCACAAATGCCCATGCATTGCAATGGGAGGCTACAAAACTTATCTCCAAGCATGGAAGCAGCAACCCCAAGAGCCTCCAGCACGTTCATCGCAGTGGACCGGCTTTGGAATTTTGCGCGATAGGTGAGGAAGAAAGGATGTGGCATCCACGTGTAGTGGGTCATCGGCGGCTAAATCTCTACTGTGAAATTTAAAAAGAAAACTAATATGTGATTGTATTATTTCTAGTTCAGTCCATAAACTAATTTGGGTTTAATCTCTCAAACTAAACCAATGATTAATTTTATGAAATGAAATTCAGATACAAGAGGTTACATCTCAGCAATTTGGGGTTTAATCTATCAATAGAATAAATTCTTAATCAGGGATGGCATGCTCCTTTGTCCTCCAAATTTATATGTAGTAAGAGAATACCTATTGGATAATAGAATAGAAGGAGAAATAATCAACAGTGATGGTGACCAGTAACATAAGGAGCATAGGGATTGTCCATGTGAAGAACGGTGCAAACATGGTGATAACTGCATTGCCATTATCGCCAACCAAAAGCAACTGGGGCAACAACCCATATTATGAACCCAAATATACCTGTGTGTTCCAATGGGAGAAGGGGGAAAAAATCCTCATACGCACCATCCCCACAATCATGCTCACCATCTAAAGTATATCAAATATAATCAAGAAGTAGACATTAATTAATGCTAACAGACAGAACTAAGTAGATCGCTATGCATGATACACATAATATCCGGTTGCATATATACAACCCGCAAATTTGAAATGTTAAAATGATTTTGAAACTCAAACGGTTTGACCATTGATCATATCAACTAATCCACACAAAGATTTTCACTGAAAGGCAATTAGCTATCACAAGAAAATTTGAAGGGCACATCTCTGAAAAGAAAATACGTTAAACAGTACATCAAGAATATGATTATGAAATAAAAACTTCCGTAATATATACCTTATCAAATGAGGTGAAAAAGGAATCCATCCATATTAATATATTTTATTATACACCAAGATCTCCTAGCTCTGTAGCAACTAACTGCAGTTTTGCTTCAATGCATGAATAGGACAATTATGTTGAAATACTACTAACCATAAAACAACATGATATATGTTGGCATATAGAAACTACAAAAGTAAGTTAACACATCACACAATAGTACAAGTAAGCTCAGCAGGTCTCATCTCTCAACATGCAAGCCGTAGCATCGGAGTTGTTACTAAGTGAATTTCTCCTTTCCTGCACATAGACATTGTCACACACCTCTTTGAATAGATACTTAATATGAGAATCTTGTGAAATTATTTTCCTTGGGTGTTAGGATGGTACAATGTTACGGTAACAAAGCTAACGACCCATGTGGTAGATTTAGCCTGCTGATCATAATATATTTTGATATATAAGTAAGAATAGTGCTAAACTGCTCATATCTATCTGTTGTAACCAAAAGTCTACAAATGATGAATGAACATGTAAGTCTAGCACCGTTTCGATCATTATTAGTTTAACACTGAATAATATTAAATATATACAGAAAAATTAGGAACACAAAATTAGTTTCCTACATATACATGGGACGATATTTAGGTGGATAGTGAAATAACTATACAAAAGGAGGAAACTTTATAGCAGCTCTGCATACTTATTGAGTAATCCCCTATCATCTTCCCTTTACATCATCGTCCTTCAAAATAGCTTACCATTGCGGCAAGAAAACATTTTCTTGCATCAGGAAAAGACCTTGATTTTATTTAGGTCGTACAATAAGCAGTCAAGTAACATGCACTATAGCAGATCCCGTTTTGCCCCAACCAGGCAAGTCTCTTCAAGTACTAATGATGAATATTCTTCTTTATTCCCCATCCAAATACCAAAATAGCAAATTGTTTAGGAGAATAACACTGCTAGTTGGAGAAGGTTGTTCTTTGCTTATTGGTCATCGAGGTCCAACTTTTACACAAAAAACACATGAAACAGAAGATATACTATACTACGATGAATGCATCAATCATGAGACAAACTAAAAAATTCAAACACACACACAACTTATAGTGCTGATACTAAGACGTTAGTGTGCGCCTACCTTAAATTGCATGTATCCTCCTATTCATTTCTTCAGTTCAAGGGATCCTACTGCTCAAGTGTCATAAGTGTGTCCATCCCGCGTCAATGCCTCATCTCAATTTGTGGTGATTCTATCAGTCCCGAAGAACTTTGCCGCGCCTTGGTTGTCGAACACAGCAGAGAGGTGCACCAAAAGGCAGAGCGTGTCGGTGTTGAGCCCCAGGCTGTCAAGGTCGCGGCTACGGCCACATGAAGGAGGGTGTCATACCTCGGTGGCCATCGTCAGAGCCTCGTCTCAACCGACCTGAAGCTCGTCGGGAGGGGATCAAAATTCTGCTACAAGTTCCTGCTCCGAAGGCCCTCGCCGGCTCCCAACTACTCGCCGCCAAGCTCTCCCGTGTACCGCATCAAAGGCATGAACATTAAACCATGGCCATACCCAGCCAAGTAATTGTACTCGGTCCATAAAAAAGGAATTGTTCTCGGCACGTAGAGCGACATCTATCGGCTTCGAATCAGTGCCGCCCCAACATTAGTCATGCTATCTTATCCACAAGCTCGCCATCGCTCCGCCAGTCCGCCTCCATGTTCCTCTTCCTCCTCATGCGACCTTAGGACACCACCCAACGTCAATGACCTGCCCCGCCCCTAGCTACACCCTAGGCACGACGGCCACGCCATGTTACAAGCCGCACACCAACAGGCTCCAGCTCCCCCTCATCGTGCTCCTACATCGACCCAAGCGGCCACGGCCGCTGCGGCGCGCGTCCGATGCATCTGGCCCTCGCCACAGCCAATGACAGCCACACCTCCAGCGCCTCACTCCTGCTGGTCTAGCCCATGCCGGTCATGTTTGTTCGATGCCCCCTCGCAGGACGACCATGCCGTCGTGGCGTCGTCGCTGCTGAGCACCGTCTGCATGCTCCTGTAGCCGCGGCAGCCTCACACGCGACCGCGCCCCCACGTGCGTCCTCCGGTGAGCCCCCAGATCCAACCCCAACCACACGACGACACCCCATATGTTGTTCCAGCCACACACCAACGACTCCGTTCCCCTTGAGCTCTTTCAGCCTCCTGCATAAACCCGAGCTGCCCCATGCCTGTCATGTTGCTCGCGGCCCCTCGCCAGACGGGCATGGCATCGCCACTGCCCGAGCGCCGCCTGCACGCCCTATAGCCGTCCACCTCACATGCGATTGTGCCGACGCGCGCGTCCTCTGGCGAGCTTCCTCGTCTCCCGCTCGCCTTCCTGTGGCTCTCTTTGCCCTGTCGCCGCACTTTGAACTCCAACGCCTCTGTCGGCCCCTTTGCTCCACTCGTCGTCTCGGAATTTGCTTTAAAAACCAAGAGAATTCACTATAAAAGAGCAAGGTTGGGCTATCAAATTTGGTAGCAACCCTGCCTTGAAAGGCAAACCGTCGGCAAGGAGGTGGAGGTCTAGTGTTCGATTCACTTTGAGCACAATATTTTTTGTTGCCGAAAAACACAGAGGATGCCCGACCCATGCAGTGGACTCTATGTGTGGCCCATGTACTTTTGAGACGGACTTTTTTGGTCATCGTACACCCTACGCAAAAGAATAGTACCACCTCGGATAAAAGAAAAATCTCAAAAAATAATATAGGTGAACGGATGAAAAAATTGGTGAAACGCACCTTGCTTTATTAGTAGGTATAGATCTATGCTGAAAACTTGAATGCTGGCTTGACATAGTTACAACAACAAGAGCAAACAGAGTTTGTAAAAGTTTTTCTTTCTTTCTTTCAGTTTGTCAACTGAATTGCTTGAGGACAAGCAAGGGTTTAAGCTTGGGGGAGTTGATACGTCTCTGTCGTATCTACTTTTCCAAACACTTTTGCCCTTGTTTTGGACTCTAACTTGTATGATTTGAATGGAACTAACCCGGACTGACGCTGTTTTCAGCAGAATTACCATGGTGTTGTTTTATGTGGAGAAAACAAATATTCTCGGAATGACCTGAAATTCCACGGAACATCTTAGAAAAAACAATAAAAAATCCTTGCCAAAGATGAAGACCAAAGGACCCACACCCTTCTCACAAGGGTGGGGGCGCCCCCTAGGGCGCGCCCCCCTACCTAGTGGGCCCCCTGTTGCATCTCCGACTCCAACTCCACCTCCATATATTGTGTTTCAAAAAACATTCAAAGAGAAGAAATCATCGCGTTTTATGATACGGAGCCGCCGCCAAGCCCTAAAACCTCTTGGGAGAGCTGATCTGGAGTCCGTTCAGGGCTCCGGAGAGGGGGATTCGTCGCCGTCGTCATCATCAACCATCCTCCATCACCAATTTCATGATGCTCATCGCCGTGCGTGAGTAATTCCATCGTAGGCTTGCTGGACGGTGATGGGTTGGATGAGATTTATCATGTAATCGAGTTAGTTTTGTTAGGGTTTGATCCCTAGTATCCATTATGTTCTGAGATTGATGTTGCTATGACTTTGCTGTGCTTAATGCTTGTCACTAGGGCCCGAGTGCCATGATTTCAGATCTGAACCTATTATGTTTTCATGAATATATGTGAGTTTTGGATCCTTTCTTGCAAGTCTATAGTCACCTACTATGTGTTATGATCCGGCAACCCCGAAGTGACAATAATCGGGACCACTCCCGGTGATGACCATAGTTTGAGGAGTTCATGTATTCACTATGTGCTAATGCTTTGTTCCGGTTCTCTATTAAAAGGAGGCCTTAATATCCCTTAGTTTCCAATAGGACCCCGCTGCCACGGGAGCGTAGGACAAAAAGATGTCATGCAAGTTCTTTTCTATAAGCACGTATGACTATATACGGAATACATGCCTACATTACATTGATGAATTGGAGCTAGTTTTGTGTCACCCTATGTTATGACTGTTACATGATGAACCGCATCCGGCATAATTATCCATCACTGATCCGGTGCCTACGAGTTTTCCATATACTGGTTCTCGCTTATTTACTTTCCCGCTGCTACTGTTACAATCACTAAAAATACCAAAAACATTATTTTTGCTGTCTTTACTTTTGTTGCCGCTACCACCACTATAAGATTACTTTGCTACTAAACACTTTGCTGCAGATACTAAGTTTCCAGGTGTTGTTGAATTGACAACTCAGCTGCTAATACTTGAGAATATTCTTTGGCTCCCCTTGTGTCGAATCAATAAATTTGGGTTGAATACTCTACCCTCGAAAGCTATTGCGATCCCCTATACTTGTGGGTTATCAGGAGTTTCGCAACACGATAGACAGAGACACTAGCTTGAAATTTCAGCATAACAAGACGCATCTTGAAATTTTGGGAGAACAAGCTTAACGTGTACCAAAAAAAAGACAATTTAGACTAGTATGATATACTACGTACAATGTGTTTAACACGCACAACACACACACACAGACACCATTTAGACTAGTAAGGTACGCGTGCATTGCACGCATGAGATTTGGCAACCAAATTATGAATAAATACCACATTATAGCATGTAAGCTTTGAGTCATATATGCATGATGTAGATGTGCGTTTAATTCTTATAGTTCATTTCATTCAAAATCATCTAGTTTTTATAGGAAAGCTAATCTATTTTAAGATTCATGGAATTGTGCGTTGTAAGGCATAAAGTAAAAAACAAATCATGTAGAAAAACATTTGGGCAATTATGATATGGAAGATTCTAGAACAAAGACGAAGTGCTTGTGTTTTGAGGTTTGTGCATTATCCTTAAGTTCAACCATAGAGTCTTCTAGAGTGTACATGTGGAAAAATCTGGTGGAATCTAGATGATATCCAACGACCAGTAGTGCTCAAATTTGCCAGCTCTGCACCATCGGATTGGCCTCACCCAAAGACCATCTTTCAAAGTTAAAGTTATTCACACACTATATAAAAAATAAAAAAATAAAATATATATAGGTGTATAGATATAGATATGTGATGTGAAAGCCACCCATCATCCCCAATTAGAATAGTTTGTCCATGCACGGATGCAATGTGGCCAAATGATGTCTGCCATCGGTATCTCAAATTCAAACCAATCTGACCTTTTTCAATGTGTATACATTGCAACATGCTCGTTTCCAAACCACACCGCGCAGATCTCCGTTATATTCATGCATGCATGGGTTTCAAACATCATGATCTCTTATTCAAATATTTGAATTCAACTTTACATTGATTATGACCTCACCTAGTCTTTTACCCCCACACATTGATCTTCTCTTTATAATTGTACCACTGACTTTCTCTCGTGCATGCATGCACACACACTACCAGTCGGCATTATCCATCGCACACATGCAATCTTTTTCTTCAGGCCGGTCTCCCATGAAGGCACACACACACACATCCCCCTCTCCATCATATCGGGCATTCTTTATCTCTGACGTGCATGCACAACGATCAATGTTCCTCTATGTGTGTGTGTATATAGCTAGGTCTTTCATAGTTTTCCACATAAATCGATCAATCTATATGTCTAGTGAGGTCTCACCCTCTTTCCCACGTCCACATCGATCAATCTATACCTCTCTATATAGGATTACATATATAGCTAATACACCCACATTAATTATATATCCAACGCCCCCCTCTCATCATCCATGCCTTCCGCTTCATCTCTCAGATGCGCGCACAATGGCCAAGACAGGGGGCAGCAAGGGCCCTGCCCCCCCCAACATCACTATATATCGAGGCTAATATGAATGTGATTATTAGACAATTGCTGGTAAAAATGGTTTAAGTTGATGAATTGGCCCTCCTCGTAAAGGGTTAGCAATGCTTGGCCCCTAGCTCATGGGATATTTTTCATGGCTCCGCCACTGCGCGCAACAACGCACGTTCTCGCCCTCTCTCTCTAAATATCGATCTCGCAGTTGTGCACTCCTTCATAGTCTCCCTCCACTCGGCCCCTCGCACCATCTTCTATCCCCCACCAGATTTTGCCACATGTACAATCTAGCAGACTCCATGGTTGAACTGAAGCATAATGCACAAATCTCAAAAAAAAATAGTGGTTCTCCTTTGTTCTAGAATCTTCCATATCGTAACTGCCCAAACTTTTTTCTAGTTGGATTGCCATTCTTTGTTTGTACTTTATGCTTTACAATGCACAATTCCATGAATCATAAAATAGATTAAGGGCTTCTTCGATTCAAAGGATTCTCGAAGGAATTTTGGAGGATTCTAATCCTTAGGAATTTTTCCTATCTTGGTTGTTTGATTCGTAGGATTGTAAACCATAGGAATTTTTCCATATGATTCATTTGCACTAGATTTCATAGGAAACATCCCATCCACTCAAACCTCTTTGAAAGAATTTTGCATTTTTTTCTATGCACAATCAAACACTCGTACCATCCTATAGGATTCAAGACGACATTCCACTCTAATCCCATGTTCTTCCTATTCCCGCATTTTGGAAATCCTATGAATCAAAGAGGCCCTAGGTTTTTATAAAAACTAATTGATTTTGAATGACATGAACTATAAGAATTAAACGAAGGTCTACATCAGGCATATATGACTCAGAGCTTACATGCTACAGTGTGGTATTTATTCATAATTTGGTTTCAAAATCTGGCGCGTGCAATGCACGTGTACCTTACTAGTACTCCAAGTATGTGCAAAACACAATGGCACGCTACACAGTGTCTCTCTTACAGTTCATGAAGCCACGTGGGCACGTGGCAGATGTGGAGGCGTTGTCGCGACATCCTTGTGTGGATTGATCACAGTGACGTGTTGCTGGTTCCAGAAGAATGTACTCGTCCTCCCTGAGCCGCACTGGCGGTACATGCACGAAGCGAAGATGTGCACGCACGCCACACACGGACTCATTCCCTCGCACGCACACGCGGGTACACGGGCGGACGCAATTTTGTACCAAGATCCACCCCATGTGATAATTTGACGCGTGTAAAGTCCTTCACTTCATTCATGGTCAATTAATACAGCGCATGCAAATTGAGTGGACGTGAGGGCGGAAGAAAGACATTACTACTCCACCGCGCGCATGCGAGTAGTTAAATCATGGGTTGCTAGTAGCACTTCCATTGGTCTCCTTCGTATTTTGTGCCAATTTTTCACAGTAACATAATATTTACGCATCTGAGCAATGCAGTCTACTTGAAATTTATGTTCTGCTAAACTCATAGGGAGCCGTTTCGAGCCTCGATACCAAAAACCATCAATTAATATTTACCTTGTTCCCATCACATTCGAAAGTAATAGTGCTACAATTAAGTGCAAGCCTGCTCACACCTACCAGTACGTACCAAACTTGAACGTGTTCCCACTATGCAGGTTTTAGTACTAGTGCTAGTACTTAGGTTATAAAAAGGGGAACTATCTAACCAAAAATTACTCTACCTTCCTCCTCATAAGTCCTCCTTCTTCGTCCGTCCTTGCCATGGCTGTTGTGCAGAGCTCTAGGTCGAGAACTACTCGTAACAAGGGAGCGGCAACCAAGGCTGCGGAAAAAAAGAGAGGGCTTGCCACCACGCAGAGACCTCGAAAGATCTCTCACGGGCAGGCGATGGCTCCCAGGAGCGCCCTAGACACGGAGGTGAACATGCTGAGCTGGCGGCGCTGGAGTCGTTATCCCTTGACGGCATGCCCGATCAGCTCAATAAGCACCTCAATAAGCAGAATGAGTTCATCCACGGCTTGGTGGATCTGCTAAAGGAGAGCCTCGATGACATGCCCGCTGAGCTCAATGAGCAGGGGGAGTTGACCGTCGGCTTGGTGCTGCTGCTGAAGAAGAGCATTGCCTCAGAGAAGAAGGCGACCGGCGAAATCCTGCAACTTCAGGAGGACAACGCGAAGCTCTGCCACGAGCTCGACCTGCTGAAGAAGGAGAACGCCGGCTGGAAGAAGCTGCATGAGAATAGTAGTTCCTCGATGAAGATGTTCCAGGCCCTCGTCATGGAACAGAAGGAGGAGTTGGCGAAGCTCCACATCGAGCACCCGGCTGCTGTCAAGGTACGTAATGCGGCCATGGAACAGATGATCAAGGCTCGCGTCGAGAAATCCCGCGTCATGGACACAATGATGAAGATGGCGGAGGAGACGCGCAAGGAGATGGAGGTCGTGGAGGCGATGAAGTAGTTACGACTCCGCGGCCAGCAACCCTTCATGTAGTGAGAGCAGCGCCCCAGACTTGTGTGTGTGTCTTCCTTCTTTTTGGGGGGTGATAATCCTCCTTCTTTTGCTCCTGTGTTTCTTATTTTGCTTTGGGTATTTCGCCGCACGTGTCACCTTCTCTGCGAGGCATGAATAGAACAATGCTAAAAATGAGATGACTAGCAAATTAGATCATTCTTTATCGCCAATAGAACAATGCCTCTTGCTAGTAATATATAATAAGAGTAGAGAGTAGAGGATATGGCACTGGGCTGCCGTGTTTCGTGCTCCTCCATCGTACTCCAGTGGAAAACTTGAGTATACCACACGGTTCTTTGCTCCTCCTCAGGTCATCGGCACATTTATACGAGCAGTCAAATCACAAGGCCCTGCCTTCCAGCAATAATGAGCCATCAAATCACAAAAGGCCCTCGCTTCTCATGAAAAGGACCAAGCTAGACCGGCCCGCCCTCTGGCCTTTTAAAAAATGTATACATTTGTACAGTGGTAGTATCGATGGATTGCGCCATGGAGCAAAACTAACAAGATGTAATTAAAGAAAAAGGTGGTACATATAGAGAGCGCTCGTCGCCAAATTATGCATATACTATATGACACTACCCACTATGAAGGTACTAGTAACATAGACTAGTAACTAGTCTATGCTACTCTCCACTATGACCAGCCAAAGTTGAGGCGCGGATACCAACGAGGGCCTGGTTGTGTCTATACTTGGACAACTCACCCGACTGCATGCGCACCAGGAAGATGAAGCTCGTGTCATGTTGGTGCCGTGTGCGGCCCGCACATTCATCGGTCTTGCTATAAGTCACAGTAGATGCTATATAGGTCCATCAGATCTTACATCAAGATCCGTGCAAAATTTTCTTTTCAGATTTTCTTTTTCCTCTCTTAAATCTCAGTCGAGTGAGACATTGCCATGCCATTAAACAGAGGCTTGGGCGCCATTAATGGAGACCTTGGGAGAGAGGTGGACGGCAGATGGAGGTCAAAGGGCTCGCACGCCTCCCGTACTCAAATAGCTACCCTGCACGGCGCCTCCTAGCTAATAAAAAAAGGGGACGCGTGGTGGCACGTAAATGGTAAATAGAATGCCCACGGTTTCAATAATACTTGTGTTTCCGATTGTAACGTGACAACACTTGTTCCAAAATGACCTTGTTGATTGTTAATGTGTGCGCCTTCGCAAATCGGGCAGCAAAATTACCACAGCATCTTGGTGCCATGTCATGACACCAAGCCAAGTTTCATGATTTTCATGCGTGTTTCGGATTTACAGGAATTAAAAAACCAAGTTTCTCAATGTTTCCAGCCGAGCCATGATGCCCAGATGTTTGAATTTCATTCCCATTTCTGGCATGGGACCTATAAATTTACCCGAGGACATACATATGATTTTCAACCAGCTTTGGTGCACTGGAGTATGTGCTTGTATTTAAAATTTGAATTATGCACACAAAGGTGACATGTTCCCTCTCAGAACCATGAGCCTTCTTGAGAGAAGCTCCAGTTTGCAAGAAACTTATACCAAAACTTCTTCCTATTCTGCAATTTTTTTACCACAGCATGGTAGTACCATGACATGACACCATGCCAAGTTTCATGATTTTCAGGCGTGTTTTGGATTTACAAGAATTTTAAAACCAAGCTTCTCAATGTTCTCGGCCGAACCACGATGCCCAGATGTTTGAATTTCATTCCCATTTCTTGCACATAACCTAGAAATTCACCCAAGGACACACATGTGATTTTTCAATCAACTTAGGTGCACGGGAGCATGTGCTTGTAGTTCAAATTTGAATTATGCACATTAAATGACCAGAAACTCAATTAATGTATAAAAAAGGCCAAACGAACCCGAAATAATTCCAAAATTTAACAGGGCACTCATATAGTTCTATGTTGCCTTTGTAAAGAAAATCTGGGGGGATGTAGTGTATATTAGAAATGCCATTAGACATTGTTATTTTCACGTCAAACCTGTTGACCATGTTACATGACAACAAAAATAAGCCGATTCTCACAATGATAAGTTAATGGTCTCCAGCACAACACACCCCTCAAATAAAAAAAAGCACCCTGGAATTCTTTGACAAAACTAAGCACCCTGAAATTCTTTGACAACTAAACTGTTGGCTATATGATGTTGGCCATATATATTGTACGTATATAATGTGAAGAAATGAGTGGTAGTACTATACCAACTAAAAGATGAAATGTACGAAATATAATAAGAAGAAACATAACATAGTTCTGCTGGGGGCTCAGCACAACACACCCCTCAAATAAAACTAAGCACACCTGAAATTAAACTAAGCAACTAATCCGGTAGACACTGCATTAGAACCACCATGACCAACGACACTGCCACCTTACTCGGACTCCTCATCCACGTCCTCAACTTCGTCCTTGTCCCTCTTCCTCTTGGCCGATACTTCTTTGCTTGAACCGCACACTTCACTCTTGCTCTTCATCCAACCCTTGTAGATATTGAAACAAAGGTAGCCATCCATTGCAGCATAGTGGATGTGGTCTATATCTAGTACATTTCACTCCCATGCATGATGAAATCTGAATGGAGGTTTCTGCTACCTCTTGAGCACTGCGTTGGTTTTCCCCGAAGAGGAAGGGATGATGAAGCAAAGTAGCGTAAGTATTTCCCTCAGTTTTTGAGAACCAAGGCATCAATCCAGTAGGAGGCTACGCGCGAGTCCCTTGTACCCGCACAAAACAAATAAATCCTCGCAACCAACGCGAATAGGGGTTGTCAATCCCTACACGGCCACTTACGAGAGTGAGATCTAATAGATATGATAAGATAATACTTTTGGTATTTTTGTGATAAAGATGCAAAGTAAAATAAAGGCAAAGTAAAAAGCAAAGGAAATAACTAAGTAGTAGGAGATTAATATGATAAAGATAGACCCGGGGGCCATAGCTTTCACTAGTGGCTTCTCTCGAGAGCATAAGTATTCTATGGTGGGTGAACAAATTATTGTTGAGAAATTGACAGAATTGAGCATAGTTATGAGAATATCTAGGCATGATCATGTATATAGGCATCACGTCCGAGACAAGTAGGCCGACTCCTGCCTGCATCTACTACTATTACTCCACTCATCGACCGCTATCCAGCATCCATCTAGAGTATTAAGTTAAAAACAGAGTAACACCTTAAGCAAGATGACATGATGTAGAGGGATAAACTCATGCAATATGATGAAAACCCCATCTTGTTATCCTCGATGGCAACAACACAATACGTGCCTTGCTTCCCTTACTGTCACTGGGAAAGGACACCGCAAGATTGAACCCAAAGCTAAGCACTTCTCCCATTGCAAGAAAGATCAATCTAGTAGGCCAAACCAAACTCATAATTCGAAGACACTTGCAAAGATAACCAATCATACATAAAATAATTCAGAGAAGATTCAAATATTGTTCATAGATAGACTTGATCATAAACCCACAATTCATCGGTCTCAACAAACACACCGCAAAAAGAAGATTACATCGAATAGTTCTCCACAAGAGAGGGGGATAACATTGTATTGAGATCCAAAAAGGGAGAAGAAGCCATCTAGCTAATAACTATGGACCCGCAGGTCTGAGGTAAACTACTCACACTTCATCGGAGGGGCTATGGTGTTGACGTAGAAGACCTCCGCGATCGATGTCCCCTTCGGCGGAGCTCCGGAACAGTACCAAAAATGGGATCTCGTGGATATAAAAAGTTGCGGCGGTGGAATTAGGTTTTTGGCTCCGTATCTGATTGTTTGGGGGTACGTAGGTATATATAGGAGGAATGAGTACGTCAGTGGAGCAATAGGGGGCCCACGAGGGTTGAGGGCGCGCCTGGGGGGGGGGGGGGGGTAGGCGCGCCCCCTACCTCGTGGCCTCCTCTTTTGTGTCTTGACATAGGGTCCAAGTCTCCCGGGTCTTGTTTGTTGAGAAAATCACGTTCCCAAAGGTTTCATTCCGTTTGGACTCCGTTTGATATTCCTTTTCTTCGAAACCCTAAAATAGGCAAAAAAACAGCAATTCTGGGCTGGGCCTCCGGTTAATAGGTTAGTCCCAAAAATAGTATAGAAGTGGATAATAAAGCCCAATAATGTCCAAAACAGTAGATAATATAGCATGGAACAATCAAAAATTATAGATACGTTGGAGACGTATCAAGCATACCCAAGCTTAATTCCTGCTCGTCCTCGAGTAGATAAATGATAAAAATAGAATTTTTGATGCGGAGTGCTACTTGGCATAATTCTAATGTAATTCTTCTTAGTTGTGGTATGAATATTCAGATCCGAAAGATTCAAGACAAAAGTTCAATATTGACATAAAAATAATAATACTTCAAGCATACTAACAAAGCAATTATGTCTTCTCAAAATAACATGGCCAAAAAAGTTATCCCTACAAAATCATATAGTCTGGCTATGCTCCATCTTCACCACACAAAATATTTAAATCATGCACAACCCCGATGACAAGCCAAGCAATTGTTTCATACTTTTGGTGTTCTCTAACTTTTTCAATCTTCACGCAATACATGAGCGTGAGCCATGGACATAGCACTTATAGGTGGAATAGAATGATGGTTGTGGAGAAGACAAAAAGGGAAAAGATAGTCTCACATCAACTAGGCATATCAACGGGCTATGGAGATGCCCATCAATAGATATCAATGTGAGTGAGTAGGGATTGCCATGCAACGGATGCCCTAGAGCTATAAGTATATGAAAGCTCAAAAGAAACTAAGTGGTTGTGCATCCAACTTTCTTGCTCATGAAGACCTAGGGCAATTTGAGGAAGCCCATCATTGGAATATACAAGCCAAGTTCTATAATGAAAAATTCCCACTAGTATATGAAAGTGACAACATAGGAGACTCTCTATCATGAAGATCATGGTGCTACTTTGAAGCACAAGTGTGGTAAAAGGATAGTAGCATTGCCCCTTCTCTCTTTTTCTCTCATTTTTTATTTGGGCCTTTTCTCTTTTTCATGGCCTCTTTTTTATTTGGGCTTCTTTGGCCTCTTTTATTTATTTTCGTTCGGAGTCTCATCCCGACTTGTGGGGGAATCTTAGTCTCCATCATCCTTTCCTTACTGGGACAATGCTCTAATAATGATGATCATCACACTTTTCTTTTCTTACAACTCAACAATTACAACTCGATACTTCGAACAAAATATGACTCTATATGAATGCCTCCGGCGGTGTACCGGGATATGCAATGACTCATGAGTGACATGTATGATAGAATTATGAACGGTGGCTTTGCCACAAATATGATGTCGACTACATGATCATGCTAAGCAATATGGAAATGATGGAGTGTGTCACAATAAACGGAACGGTGGAAAGTTGCATGGAAATATATCTCGGAATGGCTATGGAAATGCCATAATAGGTAGGTATGGTGGCTGTTTTGAGGAAGGTATATGGTGGGTGTATGATACCGGCGAAAGGCGCGCGGTATTAGAGAGGCTAGCAAAAGTGGAAGGGTGAGAGTGCTTATAATCCATGGACTCAACATTAGTCATAAAGAACTCATATACTTATTGCAAAAATATACAAGTTATCAAAGCAAAATATTACGCGGATGCTCCTAGGGGGATAGATTGGTAGGAAAAGACCATCGCTCGTACCCGACCGCCACACATAAGGAAGACAATCAAAAAATAAATCATGTTCCGACTTCATCACATAATGGTTCACCATACGTGCATGCTACGGGAATCACAAACTTTAACACAAGTATTCTTCAAACTCACAACTACTCAACTAGCACAACTTTAATATCACCATCTTCATATCTCAAAACAATTATCAAACATCAAACTTATCATATTATTCAACACACTCATACGAAAGTTTTATTATTAATCTTGTATACCAAGCATATTAGGATTTTAAGAAAATTACCATGCTATTTAGGACTCTAAAAATAATCTAAGTGAAGCATGAGAGATCAATAGTTTCTATAAAACAAATCCACCACCGTGCTCTAAAAGATATAAGTGAAGTACTAGAGCAAAACTACATAACTCAAAAGATATAAGCGAAGCACATAGGGTATTCTAACAAATTCCAAATCATGTATGGCTCTCTCAAAAGGTGTGTACAGCAAGGATGATTGTGGTAAACTAAAATGTAAACACTCAAATCATACAAGACGCTCCAAGCAAAACACATATCATGTGGCGAATAAAAATATAGCTCCAAGTAAAGTTACCGATAGAAGTAGACGAAAGAGGGGATGCCTTCCGGGGCATCCCCAATCTTTGGCTTTTAGGTGTCCTTAGATTATCTTGGGGGTGCCATGGGCATCCCCAATCTTAGGCTCTTGCCACTCCTTGTTCCATAATCCATCAAATCTTTACCCAAAACTTGAAAACTTCACAACACAAAACTTAAAGTAGAAAATCTCGTGAGCTCCATTAGCGAAAGAAAACAAAAGACCACTTAAAGGTACTGTAATGAGCTCACTATTTATTTATATTGGTGTTATACCTACTTTATTTCAACTTCTCTATGGTTTATAAACTATTTTACTAGCCATAGATTCATCAAAATAAGCAAACAACACACGAAAAACAGAATCTGTCAAAAATAGAACAGTCTGTAGTAACATGTAGCTAGCGCAAGATCTGTAACCCCAAAAATTCTAAAATAAGTTGCTTGACGTGAGGAATTTATCTATTAATCATCTTCAGAAAGAATTAACTAAATAGCCCTTTCCAAATAAAAATGTAAGTAGTTCTCGTGAGCGCTAAAGTTTCTATTTTTTTTACAGCAAGTGTAACAAGACTTTCCCCAAGTATTCCCAACGGTTCTACTTGGCACAAACACTAATTAAACACAAAAAACACAACCAAAACAGAGGCTAGAAAAATTATTTATTACTAAACAGTAGAAAAAATCAAGGAATAAAAATAAAATTGGGTTGCCTCCCAACAAGCGCTATCGTTTAACACCCCCAGCTAGGCATAACAAGCAAGGATAGATCTAGGTATTGCCATCTTTGGTAGGCAATCCATAAGTGGCTCTCATAATAGATTCATAAGGTAATTTAATTTTCTTTCTAGGAAAGTGTTCCATGCCTTTCCTTAATGGAAATTGGAATCTAATATTTCCTTCCTTCATATCAATAATTGCACCAATCATTCTAAGGAAAGGTCTACCAAGAATAATAGGACATGAAGGATTGAAATCTATGTCAAGAACAATAAAATCTATGGGCACATAATTCCTATTTGCCACAATAAGAACATCATTAATTCATCCCATAGGTTTCTTAATAGTGGAATCCACAAGGTGCAAGTTTAGAGAGCAATCATCAAAATCACGGAAACCTAACAAATCACACAAATTCTTTGGAATCGTGGAAACACTAGCACCCAAATCACATAAAGCATAGCATTCATGATATTTAATTTAAATTTTAATAGTTGCTTCCCACTCATCACAAAGTTTTCTAGGGATAGAAACTTCCAATTCAAGTTTTTCTTCATAAAATTGCATCAAGTCATCAACGATATGTTTAGTAAACGCTTTATTTTGACTATAAGCATCAGGAGAATTTAGCACGGATTGCAACAAGGAAATACAATCAATCAAAGAGCAATTTTCATAGTTAAATTCCTTGAAGTCCATAATAGTGGGTTTAGCAACATCTAGGGTTTTAATTTCTTCTATCCCACTTTTATCAATTTTAGCATCAAGATCAAAAAATTCCGAATTCTTAGAACGTCTTCTAGGTAAAGGTGGATCATATTCAGTCCCATCATTATCAAGATTCATATTTCAAAAGAAAGATTTAATAGGGGACACATCAATTACTTTTAGATCTTCATCATTATTTTCATAGGAACTAGAAGAACATGCTTTTATAAAGGCATCTTTCTTAGCACGCATCCTAGCGGTTCTTTATTTGCACTCATCAATGGAAATTCTCATGGCTTTGAGAGACTCATTGATATCATGCTTAGGTGGAATAGATCTAAGTTTCAAAGAATTAACATCAAGAGAAATTCTATCAACGTTCCTAGCCAACTCATCAATCTTAAGCAATTTTTCTTCAATCAAAGCATTAAAATTCTTTTGCGAAGTAATAAATTCTTTAATATTAGATTCAAAATCAGAGGTAATCTTATTATAATTTCCATAAGAATTGTTGTATGAATTACCATAATTATTAGAGGGGATTACTAGGATAAGGCCTAGGATTAAAATTTCCTCTATACGCGTTGTTACCAAAATTGTTCCTACCAACAAAATTCACATCCATAGATTCATTATTATTCTCAATCAAAGTAGACAAGGGCGTATCATTAGGATTAGGAGAAACACTCTTATTAGCAAATAATTTCATAAGTTCATCCATCTTTCCACTCAAAACATTAATTTCTTCTATCGCATGCACCTTTTTATTAGTAGATCTTTCAATATGCCATTGAGAATAATTAACCATAATATTATCTAGGAGTTTAGTAGCTTCTCCTAAAGTGATTTCCATAAAAGTGCCTCCCGCGGCCGAATCTAAAAGATTTCTAGAAGCAAAATTCATTCCGACATAAAATTTTTGTAAAATCATCCACAAATTCAAACCATGAGTAGGGCAATTACGTATCATTAGTTTCATTCTCTCCCAAGCTTGTGCAACATGTTCATGATCAAGTTGCTTAAAATTCATAATATCGTTTCTAAGAGAGATGATCTTAGCGGGAGGAAAATACTTAGAGATAAAAGCATCTTTGCACTTATTCCATGAATCAATACTATTTTTAGGTAAACACGAAAACCAAGCTTTAGCACGATCTCTAAGTGAAAAAGGAAATAGCTTCAATTTAACAATATCATTATCCACATCTTTCTTATTTTGCATATCACACAAATCAACGAAGCTATTTAGATGGGTAGCGGCATCTTCACTAGGAAGGCTGGAAAACGGATCTTTCATGACAAGATTCAACAAAGCAGTATTAATTTCACAAGATTCAGCATCGGTAAGAGGAGCAATCGGAGTGCTAATAAAATCATTGTTGTTGGTATTGGTGAAGTCACATAATTTAGTATTATCTTGAGACATCGTGACAAGCAAGCAAACTAACACACAAGCAAACAAAAAGCAAGCGGGCAAAAAGAGGCAAATAGAGAAAGAGAGGGAGGATAGAGAGAGAGAGAGGGCGAGTAAAACGGCAAGGGTGAAGTGGGGGAGAGGAAAACGAGAGGAAAATGGAAAATAATGTAATGCGGGAGATAAGGGTATGTGATGGGTACTTGGTATGTTGACTTTTGCGTAGACCTCCCCGGCAACGGCGCCAGAAATCCTGCTTGCTACCTCTTGAGCACTGCTTTGGTTTTCCCCGAAGAGGAAGGGATGATGCAGCAAAGTAGCGTAAGTATTTCCCTCAGTTTTTGAGAACCAATATATCAATCCAGTAGGAGGCTACGCGCGAGTCCTCGTACCTGCACAAAACAAATAAATCCTCGCAACCAACGTGAATAGGGGTTGTCAATCCCTACACGTCCACTTACGAGAGTGAGATCTGATAGATATGATAAGATAATATTTTTGGTATTTCTGTGATAAAGATGCAAAGTAAAATAAAGGCAAAGTAAAAAGAAAAGGAAATAACTAAGTAGTAGGATATTAATATGATAAAGATAGACCCAGGGGCCATAGTTTTCACTAGTGGCTTCTCTCGAGAGCACAAGTATTCTACGATGGGTGAACAAATTACTGTTAAGCAATTGACAGAATTGAGCATAGTTATGGGAATATCTAGGCATGATCATGTATATAGGCATCACGTCTGAGACAAGTAGACCGACTCCTGCCTGCATCTACTACTATTACTCCACTCATCGACCGTTATCCAGCATGCATCTAGAGTATTAAGTTAAAATAGAGTAACGCCTTAAGCAAGATGACATGATGTAGAGGGATAAACTCATGTAATATGATGAAAACCCCATCTTGTTATCCTCGATGGCAACAATACAATACGTGCCTTGCTGCCCCTACTGTCACTGGGAAAGGACACCGCAAGATTGAACCCAAAGCTAAGCATTCTCCCATTGCAAGAAAGATCAATCTAGTAGGCCAAACCAAACTAATAATTTGAAGAGACTTGCAAAGATAACCAATCATACATAAAAGAATTCAGAGAAGATTCAAAAATTGTTCATAGATAGACTTGATCATAAACTCACAATTCATCGGTCTCAACAAACACACCGCTAAAAGAAGATTAAATCGAATAGTTCTCCACAAGAGAGGGGGAGAACATTGTATTGAGATCCAAAAAGAGAGAAGAAGCCATCTAGCTAATAACTATGGACCCGTAGGTCTGAGGTAAACTACTCACACATCATCGGAGGGGCTATGGTGTTGATGTAGAAGCCCTCCGTGATCGATGCCCCCTCAGGCGGAGCTCCGGAACAGGCCCCAAGATGGGATCTTGTGGATACATAAAGTTGCGGTGGTCGAATTAGGTTTTTGGCTCCGTATCTAATCGTTTGGGGGTACGTAGGTATATATAGGAGGAAGGAGTACGTCGGTGGAGCAACAGGGGACCCACGAGGGTGGAGGACGCGCCTGGGGGGTAGGCGCGACCCCCTACCTCGTGGCCTCATCTTTTGTGTCTTGACGTGGGGTCCAAGTCTCCCGGGTCTTGTTTGTTGAGAAACTCACGTTCCCGAAGGTTTCATTCCGTTTGGACTCCATTTGATATTCCTTTTCTTCGAAACCCCAAAATAGGCAAAAAAAATAGCAATTCTGGGTTGGGCCTCCGGTTAATAGGTTAGTCCCAAAAATAATATAAAAGTGGATAATAAAGCCCAATAATGTCCAAAATAGTAGATAATATAGCATGGAGCAATCAAAAATTATAGATACGTTGGACACGTATCAGTTTCTTTAGTGTACCGTATGAAGGATGAACCATGGCTCCTGCCAGGGTCAGCATTGAAGGCTGATCACGTGTGGGCACCACCCGTTTCTTCTAGAGGTCGAGGGGGTCGCCTACAACGAGGCCTATCCGACCCAGGATTTCCTTGTCATTCCTAAAGTCTACAGTAAAGAATTTGACTCGGCCATCCTTGAGTAAATTCTTAAAATCCTGGCACTCAACGTCGGCATGGCATATGTGGTAGACCAAGCATAAGTCATGCACGCAAACCTGGATCATGGCGGGCTTCTTCTTCTATGCCTGCTTTAGATTCTTCTCGCTTCCCAGGACTATGGTGTACTCAACATCTAGCCCAGCGACCCACTCATCATTTGAGTTTTCGAACATGCATTTGAAGTGAGCAAGGCATTCTTTCACCGTTGTGGAAGAACGGGTGTAGATGACGTAGAACTCATCGCCGATGATGGTTCTAACCTTGTACTCATCGGTGATCATGGAGATTTCGAACGCCATGGATTTGGGAGGAGGGTTAGGATTAGTGGAACTGCCGTAATGTGAAAGGACGAGACAACTAGGAGCGGTTTATCGATTGTAAAAATGTCGAGTGGGGGGCGCATGCGAATGGAAGGGTAGTGGCTTTCCTGGTGGATAAATGGATTCATCCATAGTACTATGGGGCCCCAATTAGATGTCATGTCTACTCGACGCCCAATTAAATGGCTTTCTATGTCATGTCAAGCGCCGGGAAAATTACAGGTGATACGAAGCTTTCCATTCTCCCATGATACTGGCTTCCGAGAGCCCTTGGATCTGAGATCCAATGGTTGCATGGCGTGATTCTAGACCTATGGGTGAATATCCTATCCTGGAGGGTTATTCTGCAAATTTTCAACAACTTAGCATGCGACCGTTCGATCTCAGATCGAAGGGCTGCCAGCAGCCCGTATCATGGTCGCGCCTACCATGACCATCGCCTCGCTCGCGCGGCCACGCCCTTGGAGATTTAACACGGTGCGTTAGGCTATCTGATGTTGGGATGTCATACATAGTCATCACTTAGTCACTCATACAACAAGGTTAGCTATAAGGTTGGCTATAAGAGTATTTTTTGTTTACTTCTCTCTATCTCTTTCTTCGTAGTATTTATTGCATTTGCCAAGGAGTGAGCTCTTCCAATGAAATGGTGCTTAGATGAGGTGCTATGGGCATTAAATGGCTTAGGAACTCAAGTCCCCAATGCATAGGTGCTTAGTTTTTTGTTGCTAAGTTTGTTTCATCTAGGTACACACACTTATCACCGTTTCTTCCTAGGGTCACCAAACTAGTCTGTCTCTTCTTAATTAACTTGCCACATCAGACTTTATGCCTATGTGGCAGGCTTAGCACATGTAGGATCAAGTACAATAGTGGGCTATAAGCCCGCTTTACATGGCATTTTTGCATATCTGAGGGAAAGAGGCAAGGAAAAAGTGGAGGAGTGGGCTCTCAAGCAAGAGCCAACCCCTACATGGTGGAGCATCGGGAGAGGCACCTGTATGGAGGTGGTCAGGAATCGGGAGACTCAAGCTGGTCATAGTGCCGCAGTTAAAATGATAATGGCAAGTCAAATCACCAGGCCCCACCTGTCCAACGGTAACTCACTATCAAATCACACAGCCCTACGTTTGCAGCAGCCTACTCCCTCATCTTCTCGTGTCTCTGTCGAACCGACTAGGCGGAACTGCCTCGCCTACCACGCGGGAAAAGCCCTGCCCTTGACTTTTAAATAGTACAGTATACTGATTTTGTATCCATGGATTGCCCATGGAGCAAAGCCTCAAGAAAATGACAGTACACACGTATGGAGTATACAACATGCCCGTCGCGTTCGCGTCGCACCCCAGACGGCCGGTCGGTCGGTCTGGCACACCGCTCTCCGAATGGAATGCGTGTCATATTGTGTTTGCACACACATGTGGGACCGCAATTGAGAACCGACCATAGGCACACTCCCCGGCCCCGCTAGTTGGCTGAGTTAATAGAAGCACATACTCCACCTTGGTACCTGGACGATCCCTGCAAGACACGGAAGATCAGTTCGTCCATGCATGTGACCAGACTCCAACAAACACGCCTGGATTGGCTATCATCTACATATCGTGCAGGCTATGTTGTACAGGGCTGTAGTTCTGGTGAGAAATCTAAAAAAAAGTTTCTTGTCATCTTGCAAAATTAGGTGTCATGTGCTTCAGATCACTGTGAGGGTTAAACAGCGACAACTGAGTCGGGCTAGTCATTGGCGGCACATGCACAAAGACTACTCGACTGCCATCTAGGTCAAGCCAGCTATGTTAATTAGGACATCTATCGACAGTCCCCTTTTCTACGAGTTTATCTTTAATTTGAGCTTTGATCCTCGTCTAGTTTGTCCGTCGGGATTCATCTTGTCTCCTTTGGGCAGTGAGGTTATGATTTCTTGTCATGTGGCATTTTTTCGTGTTATATGTTATAATCTGGTGCATCAGATCAAAATGATGACAACTGCGCCTCCGGGGCACGTGCATGAAGACTTCTCAACAGTCATTGCCGAGGTCAAGCCGGCTCCGGCCGGTAGACAAAAGAAAACTAGTACTCCACTATATAGGCATGAGCCTCCGCGCTTGCTTGCTAGTGTTGCTCTCTTCACACTGTCTCGTCCTCTCCATATCTAAACACGATAGCGGTGGCCACACACTCTCTCTCTACTCACTGCTGGTCACAGATCCAGCCGGATCCTCTCCGCCGGGGAAGGTGAGAAGGTGCAACGTTCACGTGGTCATCCTCGACGACGACTCCTACCCACTACCGGCGCGTCCCGATCAGCGTGCCTTGCCATTCTCTCCCAAGCATCGCTGGCGTGGGAGGGGCTCCCACCCCTTCTTCCTCGCTGCCGTAGTGTGGGCAGATCCATCCTCCCGCCGCCCACCTAGCGACATCCCAGCGACCCTCAGGTATAACTTCCTTCGAAACCGGCCTTGCTCTACTTCCCGAGCTCCTGACGTTGCTGTATTTGTATCTTTTACTATTTCTCAGGCCCCCTCGTGTAGATAGGATCGACCGACTGTTAGAAAACCACCTAATTTTTTACTATTAAGAGGTAAAACTAGTTCATGCACTCTAATCTAGTAGTACTTGGTTCAAACAAGGAAGAAAGGGGGTGGGGGTGGGGGAAGATTTGTTACCTGAATCTAGAACTTGGTCGAAAGAGGAAATAATGGGGGCAAAAAGTAGTAGAGACTGGCTATCCAACTGGTCTCTAGGTCTAATAGGGAAATAAAGGGAACGCAATACAAACTCAATATAAACCCATCTATTGGTTGAAAAAGGAAAGAAAGTGGGGACTGGGGGACAAGTCAACAGAGTAAGTCCAGCACTAGATTTGCTAGCCTCACACAGTATAAGGTGGCTATATACCAAACAAAAATGGGACCAACCCAGATATCCTCTTCTGATGTTTGTAGCCCCGAGCCGCTCTTATGTAATGCCACTGGTAAAATGTAGCAGTCGCACTGTTAAAAGTAAGGACACGTTAAACCAATTTTGTTTTCAATGTAATGCCTCCAATAATATGAATCAATGGCACTTTTTTCATGTCCTGCTAAATTTCCCATTAAGATAAGTTGCTTCTTTTCATTAGAGATGCAACTGTGCTGGTCCGCCTACTCTCCAGGAGTTTCACGACCAACCTTGATGTTGCTCAATTTTATTGCAACTAATGAAGAAGCTCTGTGGGTTTCATTTTCTGATGGAAATGGAACCGGGGCTGGATCCCTTTTCTTAAAAAAAGAAGAAGAAGCTGCTAGCTCATGGGACATTGCTTCATTTTAGGTGAACTGCACCAAAAGTTCCCATGAATTGAATCATCCATGTTGGTGACTGGTGTCATCCCTTCTACGATGGCGTTGACTGCAGATATGGTTCCCATCACGAGGTATGTTCCTTTTTGGTCTGACTGTTTGCCAAAGATCCTGCATGTTGATCCTGCTCTTGTGCTACTGTTTTGGCACCGCCATGATAAATCAGTAATGTTATTATTTTGCACCTTAATCTAGTGGCACTATTAATTTGAGGCAATGTTTTGGCACCGCTAGTGCCACTGTTTTTTTATATATCAAAAGAGGGGGTTCCCTCCTATTTCATTAAAGAAACCTAACCATAGAGAACCATTATCCGATAACATCTCAGTGTAAACGGGCAGTTATGCAACTACTACTAGAACAGACTGAGTACTAGCAGGAGACAAGTTCGCCACATAAACTAGGCAAGTAGGGGGACGCAGCACCAGCTCGACCAAGTTTGGATTACAACCCAAATGCTACCATAGAAACATCCTTGCCAGCACCCCAGTCTAGGCACCCCCGGCCTTCATCCTTGCGACGCACGGTACACCTCGTTTTCCACCTGCTCGACCCTAGTGTCACTGATAAAATGAAGTAATAATATAGTTAAAATAGAGCGAGTGTCCTCTCTATCATTTCATTTCCAATGTAGATAAAGAAAGTGCTTCTCTTTGTTAATGTATGTTTCATCAACTAGTCCCATTGTTAATGTTTAAGCATTTCTGCAAACTGGGGTGCTTAATTTTAGTTGATCTGCACAAAAGTAGAGATTTGAATGTCTCAAGGCCCCTCCTTGTACTACCGCTGTACACTGATGTTCATCACTGGCAGAAGGTGTATCGGGGAGACTTGGGTCGATTTCCAGTATGATGTAATATTTTCTTCTGTTTATTAGTGTATGTTTCATCAACTAGTGCCACTATAATCTAATCATGCCTTTTCATTATCTGTGCAAACAGGGTTATTCAGCTGCATTTTGGTGGAACTGCACAAATGTACGGATGGAATCGGCATATATGCAGAGGGCGAGGTGCTAAGTAAAAATTACTGATACCAACCCTGCTCCATCAAAGCATTGGCACCCCCCACCATCAGTGGTATGTGTGGCGCTCACTGTGGATGGATCTTTCTCGGCAGCAAATCCTCTAACCAAATACTAGTAGCTTAGACTTAAAAAATACTAGTAGCTTATATTGGCAGTTTTCTAGGGGCGTACTCTTTTCTGAAAGAAGCACCAATTCTAGAGATCTATTTTTAGCACTTAAAAAATGTAGTTTCATAGGAGTATAAAAGTATAGACAATGTGATTCTCAGAGAAGAAACTGCAAGATTCAGTTTCAGATAAGAAACTCCAAGTTCAGTTTCAGATAAGAAACTGCAACTTTCAGAGGCAGAGCATTTATATTAACACGGCCTTTTCAAATAGTGTTAACATCATGCTGGAAGTTTTATTCATGGTCGAAACTGGAACTACCAGCCAGTTAACATCATGCTAATCAACATTCATGCATAGCACATCTTCATATGATGCACGGTCAAAAAGATATGCTATTTTCAAAATGCCCACACAATGTCGAGTGTGCGAAAAACAGAGAAAATGAGGGACGAAGTTTTGGAAAGTTTAGGACGTGGTGTGCCTAGATGACAATTGGGACCCACATGTCAATAAAGGCATAGGCAAAAAATTTGGAGATATTTTCTCTACACAGGTGGAATCGAACCCGGGCGGAACAGCTGTTGGGTAGTATCACTCGGCCACTGGGCTAGTTCAGTTGTTTCGTTACTAATAAGGCACTTCCTTAGGATGTCGGATCTCCTCCTGCGCCTTTGTGCGCTCGCCGCGACGCTGCTGTCTGCCGTTGTGAACATGCTGAACAAACGAGAGGAATCTGGAGAGGACTGTATGTGGAGAGGCGGACAGTCGGGACCCACCAGGTCTATGGCTGTACGCAAGCAAGTGCCTCATTGAAAAAATACTTCCTCCTAATGCTATACTGAAGTTGGGTCCCACGGGTTTGTCAACATAGTTACATTTTTTAGGTGCTAACGTAGTTACTATAGGAGATAAATTCAGAACGAAGCCGGGGAGCTGGCAGGTATCATTTATTATCACTGGGTAGCAAGTATTAGCTGGGTTTTGGGCTGACCCGTCTAGGCTTTCTTTTTTAACATCCGTAGCCCACAACCTCGGATGGGAGGTCCATAAGGCTGTTTGTATTTTCTTGAGGGCCGTCATGTATCGACCGGCCTATGGACCTCCCATCCGAGGTTTTATTTTTCCTAAAACATCGGAGCCCAATTTATGTATTTTTTTTGAAGAAAACGCAGAGGTCTGTTCTATTTTTCTATATAAGAATCGGAACGCCTGGTCCAACTTATGTTTCCCTTCTAACTATATTATATATATTTAGATTATTTTATATGTTATTATATATTATTGTTATTGTCATCATATATTTAACAGATACTTACATATGTAAGAAAACAATATCCCACATCTCGTTAACTTATAAAAATAATTTATTAACAATAAAATCATGTATTTTTTTGGCAACGAAAATCCTGGTGATTGTGTACAAAAGCTTGGTAAGATTTAAGAACCAATATAATAATAAATCACTTATTATATATATATATAACAAAATGCTCAGCCCCTATTTATTTTTTGATAACATTGCTACGCCCACCCCAACATTATAATTAGGATCAGCCCAGTGAAATCGAGTATTTCGATAAAGTGCAAATGGCCTGCAATTTTTTAGGAAAAACATAAATGGGCCGCATGTACGCTACATTATTTGTTCACCCAGCCCAACTAATGGACTGTAATTCAAAAAAAAGAGATCAAATGGACTGTAAATTCTACCCCGCAAAAAAGACAGTAAATTCTAAAAAAATGGGTTGAATACGTGCCACATTTTTGGAGGCTGAAATGTGGGCCAATAGGCCGAAGCCAATGCAAGTCATTGTCAACTTAGTCAACAAATGATTCTGACATTGTTAGGCATTGGATTTACATCCAACGACCAGCATCCATCTTCAATCTCTCGTCTTCTTCCTCCAGTGTCGTCGGGACCATCTGCTCCCACCTCCTGCTGCTAGCAGCTCTGCTTAGCACGCTTCGCTGTGAAGCGCTACTCCACCGTTGGCCAGGCCATCCCTCCACCCCTCCACACCTCCTGTTCTTCTCCACCGACTGCCGAACCACACCGCACCAGAACCAGTTAACCCTCGTACACCTCTCCGTCTGCGACTCTACTCCCGCGTCTTTGCATCTCTGGCTCGTTGCTGTCCAAAGCCTCGCCGTCGTCCACCACCTTGGATGCGCTCGGCGCGGAGTGGTCAACATGGTCAACGAACGAAACCATCAGAAGTAGATTGTGCGTGGAGAGGCTGACAGCTGGGTCCATGGCCGCACGCAAGGAAATGCCTCCTTATTACGCGCAAAATAGTGATTCCTCCACCTGACAGCTGGGAACCACCGGAAGGGCCTCTGTATTTCGCGAAAAAACATTCCCACCGCTGATAGGTCGGACCCACCAGCTATATCTTTGCACGCAAGGAAGTGCCTCCTTATTACGCACAAAAAAAATGAATACTCCCCCTGCTAGTTGGGACCCACCTTGGTGGGAGGCTGACTTGTGGGCCTACTAAGTTGACGGGGACAGAGTGCTTTGTCAACTTAGTCAATATGAACGATTCTAGCTCCAGTAACCGTACGATGTCCATCCAACGGCCGTAGTGCTTCTTCAACCTTTGGTCTTGTTGCTCCAGCCGCCCAAAGCAGCGCCGGTCGTGTCGCATGCTCCTACCTCCCGTGGCAGGCTGTGCTACCGCGGAGGCCTCACCGCCCCTACTATTCCCACCGCTAGCCAGGCCATCCCTCTACTCACCCACACCCCCTGTTATTCTGCGGCGACAGCAGCCTCACACCGCGGTGAACCAGTGAACCCTCATACTCCTCTACGCGTGGGCATCCACTGCCGCGTCTTCCCTGGCTCGGCGTCATTCCCTTTCTAGGCCTCACCGTCGTCCACCACCCTGGTGCTCTCGGCGCGGTGTGGTCAACGTGGTCAAGGAACGTCTTCCATTGGACGTGGACTATACATGGAGAGGCTGACAGCTGGGTCCACGGCCGTAGCAAGGAAGTGCCTCCTTATTACGCGCAAAATAATTATTCCTCCACCTGACAGCGGGGACCCACCGGACGGGCCACCATTTTTCGTGAAAAAAATCTTTCCCCCTGACTGCTGGGACCCACCAGCTACATCTTCGCACGTAAGGAAGTGCGTCCGGGCAAAAAAATGATTCGCCCCCTGACTGCTGGGACCCACCAGCTACATCTTCGCACGCAAGGAAGTGTATGACAGTCGGGATCCACCTGGTAGCGTTGTCATTCTGGTCAGGAATGTGTACGTACATAGTGGTCGATGTAGAGGCGTGCACGTGTCGTAGTAGAGGCGCGCACGTAGCATGTACATGTACGTACAACGACCAGGGTGCAAGAAAGTAAATACGGCCACGTACGTACATACAGGCGGGGTCTCGAACGCCTACTCGCGCGTACGTATGGCCAGGGCTCATGTACATGGCTGGGTCGGAACGGAGAAACAACATCGTCGTCGTGTTCATGGGGAGCCAACCGGCTAGGTCAGAACGGAATGCGTCGTCGTGTTCATCGGGAGGGCTTGGACGGAATAGCCAATGGAAATGAGGCCTGGCATACCGCACAACGGAGGAAACGGCCTTGTGTTCGACCGGCCACGTTCATAACGGGATCCTGTTCATTGGGAGGGGTCTGGCGTACCGCAAAACGGAGGAAATGGACCTCCTATGGTCGAAACGGGGTCCTGTTGATTGGGAGGGTGTGGTGTACCGCCAAACGGAGGAAACGAACTTGTGTTGGAGCGCTACGGTCGAAAACGGGGTCCTGTTCAATGGGAGGGGTGTGGCGTACCACAAAACGGGACTCCACGGGATACTGTTCATCTCCATCGTCGACCCCCTCTAGCCTCCATGTGTTACTGTTCATCCACCGTCGACCTCGTCCAGCCTTCACCTGCGACTGTTCATCCAAGGGCTCCTGTTCATCCAGCCTCCACCGCGCGCTACTCCACCAGCTACTGTTCAACCAGCCCTCTCCACGGGCTCCTATTCAACCACCCCTCCACGGGCTACTGTTCATCCTACCCTCCACCATCTACTGTTCATCCTGCCCTCCACGGGGTGGTCCTGTTTATCCTGCCCTCCACGGGGTCCTGTTCATCTAGCCCCAACTAGCTCGATCGATCGGGGTACTGTTCATCCAGAGGCAACACCACGGGGTCCTATTCATCCACCCCCACCGGGAACTGTTCATCCCCCCCCCCGCAGCGCTCACTGTTCAACCAGAGGCAGCATCGATTGGCTTCAGTTAGCAGCAGTAGCGAAGGAATCGCTCGATCGGGTTCAGTTAACAGCCATCAATCAATCGCTCGGGTTTAGTAACGCGTAGCCTGTAGTGCAATCGCTCGGGTTCAGTTAGATCCCAACGCCTCGCACCCACGCGCGTGCGTGTACGAGAGAAATGCGCATCGCTCGGCCCCGACCACCCACCGTAACCGGGAACACCCCGATATTTTGCCCTTGCTTCTACCATGGTTTTTTCGTCATGGACGGCCCAAAGAATGTCATGCAGCTACGTCTCCGGCCCACCCAAGATGAAAAGCCCATTTTCTGTCATGATTTTTTGTCATAGAAGTAGGACCCCACCACATCTATGATGATACCGGGTTTTGTCACAATTATCGTCATAGAAGTGTCATAAGTATGACAGAAAAGATTTTCGTTTGGCCCAAAATGTCACGGATGTGTCTTTTTTTTGTAGTTCTATATGCGGTATCTACCTGCCGTTCCAAGTAAATTTGTATGTGCCAAACTCTAAACCTTCAAATAAACATTCTGTTTTGTATGCTCGAATAGGTCATGTATCAACTAGGGCTGTCTGTATCTTCCATGCTAGGCGGGTTATTCCCAAGAGGAGTGGACTCCACTCCTCACTCACGAGAAAATGGCTGGTCACCAGGATTCCCAGTCCCATGCTCAAATCAAATAAAAATAATTGCAAACAAAACTCCCCCAGGATTGTTGTTAGTTGGAGGCACCCATTGTTTCGGGCAAGCCATGGATTGATGCTTGTTGGTGGTGGGGGAGTATAAACTTTACCATTCTGCTTGGGAACCGCCTATAATGTGTGTAGCATGGAAGATATCGAGATCTCTCGGTTGTTATGTTGACAATGAAAGTATACCACTCAAAATATTATTCATCTCTGTTTCAGAATCGAGCTCTGGCATCTCTACAAATCCCTGCTTCCCTCTGCGAAGGGTGTATCCATTTACTTTTATGTTGAGTCATCATCCTCTTATTAAAAAGCAACAGTTCGAGAGCACCGCTGTCATTTGCATGTATTATTGTTAGTTTACATTGAGTATGACTGTGACTGGATCTCTTTTACCATGAATTACAATTTCCAATCAGCCCTTGATCTTCAGAGGTGCTTTGCATTTATGTTTTGCAATCTCAAAAAGGGCTAGCGAGATACCATCTTGTTATATCATATTATGATTGTTTTGAGAAAGTGTTGTCATCCGAGATTTATTATTATTGCTCGCTAGTTGATTAGGCCATTGATATGAGTAAACATGAGACCTAAATGTTATTGTGAATATGGTTAGGTCATAATCTTTGCTGAAAACTTGAATGCCGGCTTTACATATTTACAACAACAAGAGCAAACAGAGTTTGTAAAAGTTTTTCTTTATCACTTTCAGTTTGTCAATTGAATTTCTTGAGGACAAGCAAAGGTTTAAGCTTGGGAGAGTTGATATGTCTCCATCGTAACTGCTTTTCCAAACACTTTTGCCCTTGTTTTGGACTCTAACTTGCATGATTTGAATGGAACTAACCCGGACTCACGCTGTTTTCAGCAGAATTGCCATGGTGTTATTTTTGTGTAGAAATGAAAGTTCTCGGAATGACCTAAAAATCAACGGAGAATATTTTTGGAATATATAAAAAATACTGGCGAAAGAATCCACGTCAGGGAGCCCACACCCTATCCACGAGGGTGGGGGCGCACCTACCCCCTTGGGCGCGCCCCCTGCCTCATGGGCCCCCTGACGCTCCACCGACCTCAACTCCAACTCCATATATTCATGTTCGGGGAGAAAAAAATAAGAGAGAAGGATTCATCGTGTTTTACGATATGGAGCCGCTGCCAAGCCCTAATCTCTCTCGGGAGGACTGATATGCAGTCCGTTCAGGGCTCCGAAGAGGGGAATCCGTCGCCATCGTCATCATCAACCTTCCTCCATCACCAATTTCATGATGCTCATCGCCGTGCGTGAGTAATTCCATCGTAGGCTTACTGGACGGTGATGGGTTGGATGAGATTTATCATGTAATCGAGTTAGTTTTGTTAGGGTTTGATCCCTATTATCCATTATGTTCTAAGATCGATGTTGCTATGATTTGCTACGCTTAATGCTTGTCACTAGGGCCCGAGTGCCGTGATTTTAGATCTGAAACTATTATGTTTTCATGAATATATGTGAGTTCTTGATGCTATCTTGCAAGTCTATAGTCACATATTATGTGTTATGATCCATTAACCCCGAAGTGACAATAACTGGGATACTTACCGGTTATCACTGTAGTTTGAGGAGTCCATGTATTCACTAAGTGTTAATGCTTTGGTCCGGTACTCTATTAAAAGGAGGCCTTAATATCCATTAGTTTCCGATAGGACCCCGCTTACATGGGAGGGTAGGAAAAAAGATGTCATGCAAGTTCTTTTCCATAAGCACGTATGACTATATTCGGAATTCATGCCTACATTACATTGATGAACTGGAGCTAGTTCTGTGTCTCCCTTTGTTGTAACTATTGCATGAGGAATCGCATCCAACATAATTTTCTGTCGGCATTATGGGAACGGGGGTCCCCAAACTTGCCTGCCTGCGGCCCTTGGCGTGGCTCCCCCAGCGCCCCTGTACGGCCCATGTTCACCAGCAAACACTCAATACGCTTCCAAGGGGTGAAGCCTCGGGAGGCGGACGACGGAAGACCTGCTCAGGGGCGGCCTCACGAGGCTGGCTCATGAGGGGCAGAGAGATCAAGGCAAGGGACACCTCGCGAGGTTTGTGTGATGCAAGCCGTGACGACTGGAGCCAGGCGGGCGCCAGCGCACGCAGTGTCCTCGTTCCTCTTTGGTGCTAAAGAGTCTAGCACAGGCGAGGACTCACGAGGCATCAGGCAAAGGTTTCCATATTGGTGCAACAAGACCAAGACCAGCAGGACAGCAGGACGGAGGTCACCGTGGAGCCCAAGACGGCGTCACCACCAGAGCCTTTGGCAGACGAAGACTACTTTTGTCAGGATAACTTGTACTAGTTGTCTCCCTTCGAATTTGGCCGTTGTGGGATCCCTTCCCGCTCAATATTTGGGAAGAGGACTCGGGCCTCTATATATAGGACTAGCCACCACCATATGTGAGGGAGGACCTCATCTTGGACCAGATCCATTCTACCAAGGCAACCACACAAGCTCTCCGAGCACAAGAACACCTCTCCTCAAGAGGCTGTTCTTCCCTTGTAACTGCTCATCCTCATCCCAAGGGGCAATCCACCACACCACAATGGAGTAGGGTATGACACCATAACGGTGGCCCGAACCAGTATAAATCTTGTGTCTCTCATTCTTTGGGTTCGTCAAGCTAGTCCGCGAGATCGTGTTGAGTAAGAGCTAGAGAGGGGGAGAGATTTTTGTGTGCACCCCAGTGTTCGAACCTCAAGGGTTTTGCTGGAACCCAAAATCCAACATTTGGCATGCTAGGTAGGGGTGCGTCGGAGTCTCGCTTTCGCTAGTTGATCCGCCGACGCTCGGCGGCTCCAATGTCTGGCGACCCGAGGACCAACGCCAACCACTGGGCAGCTTGGCCCGCCCGGGCGGCGGTGTCCACCCAAGAAGACCTCAACCCTGCACCCCAGGCGACACGCGCACCGCCAAACGCTGCCGGGCGCAGGCGGCGCGGTCAAGCACCATCCACCCTTACTCCACGACAAGCACGGGCAGCCGCAAGGGCCTCAAGCTACGCTGCGGCCACGACACTGCACACCCGACGAGAACAAGCAAACATGAGGGTTGCACTCATGGTGGCTCGCAAGCTGCTGCGATGCCAGCTGATGGAGAGAGGCCATGATGCACTACTGGAGCGCGTCGCCGAGCTACTGGACACCGCGGCCTCAGGAGCACCACCCTTCTGCTCCTTGCTCACGCCCCAGGCCGCAGCCGGATCATATGGCGGACCTCGTCGCGCCCGCCCGCCCCCGGGAGCACCAGGAAGTTTCGTCAACATCGGCGTGACCAGCAGCACCGGACGCCCAATCGCACTTGCGCCACCTCCGATGAGCGCGGGCACGAGCGTCGCCACTCGCGGCCCCAGCGGGGTGCCGGCATACCATCCTCAAGACGGCATGCTCGGTCGAGCAACATGGAGCGTGGGGCACTTCGGCGAGGTCTTCGGGGTGAAGGCCTCGGAAGCCTACGTGCCCCACATGATGGACCAGGAGTATGCGTTGGAAGACGACCCTGGTTTGTTCCTTAGCCAGGCTGGGAGGGGGAGGTGCTAGAAGCTGAGGCCTTCTAGGAGCCTCCCGGGAGCCTCACCAACCATGCTGATGACAACGGCTATAGGGTACCACTAATCTCTCAGGAGCAAGCTTACGCTAACCATGGGTCGCAGGAGGATCAGGTCACAACGGCGGATGGCGGCCCCAGCTCGACGGCCTCCCTTCCGCAAGGGAGAGTGCACCGGGGCCTGCCGGCGAGGAGCCGAGAGTAAGGCCCCTCCCCGCATCGCGCGGAGCAAGGCGTCCCCCGGGGGTAGGCCCTCTGCCGGGGAGGTGTCGGCGAGCCTTCCCCTGGCAGAGGACCGGTGGTCGCCGAGGGCGCCGCTGGCGTCCCTTTTGCCCCTTGGTGTCGTCCTGGTTTCCGGACGGTCCCAATGGTGGTCGAGGGTGGCGCAAGACGGGGCCCTCGTCTAGCGATATGAAGTAAGGCTTGCGCCTGTGAAGATCTCTGCTCGTGACACTCTCGCGTAATAATGAGTGGGGTTGTACACGCCCCGGAGTCTCAGGAGTGCCGCCCTCGGGCCTCGGGGGCTCCCTCCCACGTCCAAGTGGCAGCACTTAGCTCCGTGCTGGTGAGAAGACAAGAAGACTAGACTAGGTGTCGGACACGGCCATTTGCCTTTTACCTATTTTTTTGTAGCCCTGTTATGGCTTTGGATTTAAGTTTGAAGTTGAATTTTCATTGGTATGCGCGGGGGGTGCATTTTCTCGTTCATTCGATTTCTTACAATCTAGTTCCTTGCCTTGATTCGGAGCTCGCACCTGCTGCCTCCCCCCTCGCAGGCCCCTCGCGAGCGGGGGCTGGGCGCGGCACACGCACGCTACGCACATGCCCTTCCATGGCTAGCGCTCGCTTCTCGTGAGGCCCTCTCGGGCAGATCGGCAGGCCCCTTAGAAGCTCATGACCCCACAAGTCGGTCGAGAACTGACCCTGACTAAGGTAAACTGTAGCAGTAAGTTAGCGGCAGGACTCGCGGGCTCATAAAAACACATTTCCGGCTTGGACAAAGAAATATAAGTGATAATCTGTTTACATGACGGGCTCCCCCTCCCAAAATGCTCTTACAACTTTCAGGGCCATGCCCGAGCTTTCACATGCAGGGTCAACAACAAGGAAGCACGGGCTCAATCGGACATATCGCTCGCCGCGTCCTCCAGGTCGCCATCAGACGCGTCGCTGGCGTCGCCGTCACCATCGCTGGCATCACCATCACCGTCGCCGGCGTCGCTGCCACCATTGCCGGCGCCGCCCTCACCATCGTCCACCACGTCGTCTTCATCTGCAGCGACCAGCACCACGTCGTCCTCGGAGGTGAATGCCCTGACTAGAGCATCTACATTGTCCTCTAACCAGCGCGCCAGGTTGCCACGGATGGCCTCGGGCATGGGGGAAATGGCGGCGTCGAAGTCGAAGTTGGGGTAGGTGTTCTGGAGGTGGCTGAAGACACGGGAGAATGCGCGCTTGAGCAGGCCGCGGCTCCTCTCCTCAACAAGCACGCGAGCCCTCTCGGATCAGTTCTTTAGGCATGTTACCACATCGGTGAAGAAGAGGAGGTGACTGGCATAGTCGTTCGAGTGGGGATGGGGTGCATGTTCATCACAAATGGTGCCCAGCGCCGCGTTGGCTCTGACCCTGAGGCTTTGGAGCATGGGGGCGTGCTCGTGCTCCAGCGTCCGCTGTCGGAGCGCTTCCTCCTTGCTCTGCTATGCGGAGGGCTCGGCGTTGGCGACCCGCTGCTGAGGAGAAAGCAGCTCGGCATGGGCGGAAGCCAACTCAGCTTGCACTAAGGTCAGGGCGGCTGCGGCAGCTTTCTCGCGAGGTTCCGCCTCAGCCAACCCTGGCCTAAGGACGGTAGTCCTGCCCACAATTTCGGCTTCCACCAGCTCCAGCTTCAGGTCGTACCTGCCCTCAAGGTCCGCGCGAGCCTCGGCCACCCGGCGGTCGACCTCCTCCTGAGCCCTGGCCTCGCGCGCACCAACAACATCCTCCGCTTGGGCGACTTGGCGCTCCCTCGTCTCCAACCGCTCAAGCTCAAGGCTACGCTCCGTGGCTTCCAGCACGAGCGCTTCCTCGCGCTTCAGGATCTCTTCCTCCTCGGCAGGCGTCCCCCTCATTGACGCTAGGGCGGCCTTGTGCGCCTCCACTTGCTGCTCCAAGGAGGCGCTCCAGGCCTGGAGCTCCCACGCGCGTTTCTCTGCGATCTCGCGGCGACGATATGCTTCTCGAGCTTCTTCCAAGGCTCTAGCGCAGGCCTCACGCGAGGTGGCAAGAGACGCCTCAGCCTTCGTGTTGTCAAGCTCGTGCTGGTGGCGCCCGAGGTTGATGGCTACCTTCAGCTTGTGCCGCTCCTCCATCAGCCGAAGACCCTCGGCTTCGAGGCGCGCGTCTACATCCGCGTTCTCCACCAAGCCGTCTCATCGCGCCCATCGCCTCCTGAAAGAGCTTGTGGCGGACGACACTCCGTTTGTGCACAAACTTGAGCGCATGGCCGATCCCATTCTCCGCAGTAGGGGTTGCTAAAGGGGCCTAAAGCGGCTCGCTCCCTCCCAGCAGGGGGCTGGGGGCTGGCACTTCCTCGATCGTTGTCGGGGCCGCGCTAGAGGCCCGGTCGGGGGAGGGTCCAATGTTCGAAGTAGAAACCAAGATCAGAGCCATCCAGATGCCGTCCACAACCAGAGGAGGAGCCCTTGGCACGCTCGTCCCACCCCCGACGAGGCCACGAAGAAGAGACGACACGAGCGCGGGCTCGAGGCGCCAGGCTAGCACGTCGGCCTCCCCGGCCAACCTCGCGCCAGGGGCAGTATGCTGGCCTGGGACTTTCAAGGCCAGCGGGAGACTCGAGGCAGGAGGAGGTTGCTTCCCAGGAGTCTTCACGGCCTTAGCAGATGGGACCCTGAAGAGCCATCGTCAGGAAGGGAAGCAGCACTCAAGGAATTACAAAGATAAGGTACTTACTCATCTACGGAGATGTACTTCCTTTGTTTCAACGGGTGGAAGGCACCGCTGTCGCAGCTTGGGGACCCCTTCCTTTTGCGGAGCGCGTCGAATTTTACGTGGAGCCGGCCGAAGCATTGGACGTGGTGACCAGCGCAGGGCGCGGCTGGTGAAGTGCCCGAGGAAGCGACCTCAGGACCGCCAAGCTGGGGAGAGCCATCAAGTTCTGACTCGCGACGGCCTCTAGAGGCCTCAGGAGCTTCGACCTCAGGAGCAACGGATTGCATCGCTCCCTCAACTGCCACCCCGGAGCGAGAGTTACGGGCTCCCGAAGATGACGTCTCAGGAACCGCGGGCGGCTTCAACGCCTTGGCACCCGCGTCTCTGCCCTCCGGTGGTGCTTGCCCCCTGCGTCCACTCTTGGGGCAAGTTCGGCGCCGGCGACAAGGAGGGGAACCATGGTGACGGGGTTCTCACGGGACCCCTCAAGGCCAACCGGACGAAGCCCCCATTCGTGAACTCCACCCTGTTTGAGCAACAGTACAAGAGACAGCCCACCGACAACATATCGGCTGGCGAGGGGTCGCCCACGAGGACCTCGAGCACAGTTCTTTGTGCCTCGAGCAAAAGCTCGGACTCCTGAAGCCTCATGCGATCCGGGCCGATAGATAGGGCCCACATCAGCTGGGAATGGCGCTGGAGTGGGGCGACGCGGCGTCGGAGGAACTCCTTCATCACCATGGGCGTGGTCAAGCCAATGTCTTTGAACCTCCTCAGTCAGAACCAGACGAAAGCGAGGCGGGGGCTCGTAAGCTTCTCGTGAGCCCAGCCGGAGCAGGGGACGGCGGGCGCAGACAGAGGCGAGAGCAAAGGGCTGAGCACTTCGACATCCACATACACCCACCGCGTCCAAAACCCGCTCGCGGACGGCGAGAGTTCAAAATCAATCCCCGAGCCGGCCGTCGCCACCACGGCCTAGAAGCTCAGGCACCCCAAGCACTATCGGGGGTCGGTCAGGTGCAGCAAGAAATAATGGCGCAGAAGGGCCACGGAGGGGGTGATGCCCACCATAGCCTCGCAGACAAAGGCAAAGACGGTGAGAAGAGCGACAGATTGGGGACCTAGGTGCAATAGATGAATCTGGTAATGGGAAAGCACGACGTTGAAGAAGGCGGAGAAGGGGGGGACCAGACCGGCCCACAGGGCGTCGATGAAGAACTGGACCTTGGTGGCTGTTCTATCGATAGAAGCTTGAGACACAGGCCAGGCCGCTGTCCCTCCCCATTCGTTGAAGCTAGAGGCGAGTGCAAGGCGGACCTTGTCCAGGGCCTCCTCATTGAGCACTCGCGATCGGCCGACGGCGGGCTCGACGGCCGGAGGCGGGCTGGCGGAGGACAGGGGTTTCTTCCCTTTCTCTATCCGGTTCGGCGCCATGGCGATGGAGAAGACTAATCTTAGGTCGGATGGAGAGGAGGCAGAGGTTCGAAGAAGCGGAGGACTCGGGGAGTGCGTTGCCCGCAAGGGGGGAATAACTGTGTAGGACGTCGTGGCCGCATAGCCAGGCGGATACCAAGGCTGCGTGGGGAAGCGGGGCTGCCCACATCCAATCAATCGCCACGCATCAGCTGGGCCGCATGCTATTGGGCCCACGGCGCTCCGCACTTGCCCTTTGGCTTCGCCTCGAAGCCAAGCCCGAGCGCGCCTTGGGCCCGGGGGCAAACACTCAAGACCCTCGCGAGGGGCCAAGCCTCGCGAGCGGATGATGCAAGACCTCCACAGGGGCGCCCTCACCAGGCTGGCTCGCGAGGGGCGGAGAGATCAAGGCAAGGGACACCTTGCGAGGTTTGGCTGACGCAAGCCATGATGACTGGAGCCAGGCGAGCGCCAGCGCACGCAGTGTCCTCATTTCCTCTTTGGTGCTAAAGAGGCAAGCGCAAACGAGGAGTCCCGAGGCATCAGGAAAAGGTTTCCATATTGGTGCAACAAGACCAAGACCAGCAGGACAGCAGGACGGAGGTCACCGTGGAGCCTAGGACGGCATCACCACCAGAGCCTTTGGCAGGCGAAGACTACTTTTGTCAGGATAACTTGTACTAGTTGTGTCCCTTCGAATTTGGCCGTTGTGGGATCCCTTCCCGCTCAATATTTGGGAAGAGGACCTGGGCCTCTATATATAGGACTAGCCACCATCATATGTGAGGGAAGACCTCATCTTGGACCAGATCCATTCCACCAAGGCAACCACACAAGCTCTCCGAGCACAAGAACACCTCTCCTCAGGAGGTTGTTCTTCCCTTGTAACTGTTCATCCTCAGTCCAAGGGGCAATCCACCACACCACACTGGAGTAGGGTATTACACCATAATGGTGGCCCGAACTTGTATAAATCTTGTGTCTCTTGTTCTTTGGGTTCGTCGAGCTAGGCTGCGAGATCGTGTCGAGTGCGAGCTAGAGAGGGGGAGAGATCTTTGTGTGCACCCCAGTGTTCGAACCTCAAGGGTTTTGCCGGAACCCGAAGTCCAACATTATCCATCACTGGTCCATTGCCTACGAGCTTTTTATATATTGTGCTTCGCTTATTTACTTTTCCGTTGCTACAATTACAATCACTATAAAACGAAAAATATTACTTTTGCTACTGTTACCACTATTATCATATTACTTTGATACTAAATACTTTGCTGCAGATATTAAGTTTCCAGGTGTGGTTGAATTGACAACTCAGCTGCTAATACTTGAGAATATTATTTGTCTCCCCTTGTGTCGAATCAATAAATTTGGGTTGAATACTCTACCCGAGAAAACTGTTGCGATCCCCTATACTTATGGGTTATCAGGGAATGTGTCACCTTTGTGTGCATAATTCAAATTTGAAATACAAGCACATGCTCCAGCGCCCCAAAGCTGGTTGAAAAATCACATGTGTGTCCTCGGGTAAATTTCTAGGTCCCATGCAAGAAATGGGAATGAAATTCAAACATCTGGGCATCGTGGCTCGGCTGGAAACAATGAGAAACTTGGTTTTTTAATTCCTGTAAATCCGGAACACGCATGAAAATCATGAAACTTGGCTTGGTGTCATGACATGGAACCAACATGTTGTGGTAATTTTGCTGTCTGATTTGCGAAGGCGCACACATTAACAATCAACAAAGTCATTTTGGAACAAGTGTTGTCATGTTACAATCGGAAACACAAGTATTATTGAAACCATGGGTGTTCTATTTACCATTTACGTGCCGCCACGCATCCCCTTTTTTTATTAGCTAGGAGGCGCCGTGCAGGGTAGCTATTTGAGTACGGGGGGCGTGCGATCAGACCCCTGCGCGTGCTTATCGGGAGGAGACCCCTTTGACCTCCATCTGCCATCCACCTCTCTCCCAAGGTCTCCATTAATGGCGCCCGAGCCTCTGTTTAATGGCGCTGCAATGTCTCACTGGAATGAGATTTAAGAGAGGATATTATTTGATGTAAGATACGATGGACCTATATAGCATCTACTGCGACTTATAGCAAGACTGATGAATATATATAAGGACGACGAGAGTGGATAATAATTGTCTTACATAACTAGGAAGATAATTAAAAAAACCACATGCAGATATGCCTGAAATACACAAGGGAAAAATAAGAAGGAAGAGGCATACAACAATCTGGCTCACTGATCTCTACTTTCTTTATGCGCTGCAGGTCGCGGACACTAGTTCTCGCGGCGAGCGGTGATGATCTCTTTCATCAGTTTCATGTCCTTAATACGCTGCTTGGTAGCATCACTAGATTCCTCCACCAGCCTATTGCGCTCGGTGCGGAGCATGTCATTCTCCTCCATAAGTTTCTTGACGATGATGGTCGTCCTCTACAACAATGCAGCGGTCTCCTCCGCCTGCTTCGCCCTTCCGGCGATCTTCGCCCTCAACAGGTCATGCTCGGCCCGGAGCTTCGCATTGCCCTCCCCTAGTTACGGATGACACCAGTAGCCTCGTACTGCAACCTCACCTAGCTGGAGATCTGATCCATATGGCTATGGACCATCGCATGCATGCGCCTATAAGAGTCCTTGCCTGCCCGCCAGAAATTTTCGCATGCATGGACCATCGCATGCATGCGCCTATAAGAGTCCTTGCCTGCCCGCGAGAAATTTTCGCATGCATGGACCATCGCATGCATGCGCCTATGGGACATCTCTTCCGATTCCGCGGCGTGGCCGGACTAGTCTGCTACATCGATGGCGCGGTGGGACCTCCGTGCTGCTTCGGTGGCGCGACGGAACTTCTGTACTGCTACTGCTGCGCGGCTGGACATCTCAGCTGCTTTCGCGGTGAGGCGGGACATCTCTCGTGCTTCCTCTTCCATGCTCGCCTCTCCCTGGTGGAAATCTCTCGACCCAGAACTCACGCTAGCCATGGGTTGATTGACTTGATTGTTTTTTGTGGATGAGGAGTTGAGGAGGAATGTGCAGTCATCTTGGCATAGTAGTATTTATAACCGAGTACTGCTAATACGCTCCTAAGTGGGAAACCGTTTAGGTTGTGATCGGTGTGAACAGTTTTGCAATTAAATATAGCGTGCTAGTAGTAGTAATTTGGAATGTGACGAGACACACTCAAAATTTATTGACGGTTCTAGTTTCGAAGTGCGGCACTATTCTCGGATGGCATAACGTGGACACGTGTTCTCGGTCATGGTGTAGCATATGCCATGGTACTAGTTCTTTTTCTAGTACTGTGTACGTGCAAAAGCTGGCACTGTCGGATACATATCTTACGCTTATTGGGGCGTTCAACAGGAATAGCCTCGTGATTGTAGTTTGCACGCTCATCTGGTCAAGACATGAATATATATTTTAATTTGTGGTGGGGTAAATGTTAGAGGTTGCAGCAAATGGAGTATTGTACACTGCAGGTCTTTCAGCCAAGTTTAGAGGCAGCCATGTGGGGCCAGTGCTATGATGTGTCGCGTCAACTCGTACAAGGAGGAGAAGCCTGGTTTTACTGCTACATGCCTTCTCCCCCATCCATGCGTGCGGTGGCTCGCAGACGAGGACATGCTTTTGCTTATAGTAGTACTACAACAAGCTATCCCGCCCGCTCGCGGTGGACGGACATGCAACAGTGGATTCGATATTGTAGAAGCAGTAGTAGTAACATCATTGTATGTCTTCTCGAAGAGGCGAAGAGCCAAGCGCAACCCAAACATGGAAGTTGCGAACCTTGGAGCACGCATATAGCCAGGCTCTTGCATGAGACAAAATTGCTATGTGAGCCCAGTATTACTTGCTAGTATAGCCCTGTAAACCAGAAAGGAGTATTTGCCTTTCTAGAGATTTCAACAAGTGACTAGACTACAGTGAGATAGAGTACATATGGAGGAAAATGAGTGAATCTACACCGTAAATAAATACGTAGTTCTCCCGTTTTCCTCTCCGCCTTGGTCGTGATGCACCATAGGCACCTCGTCGTCAACGGGAACGTCTCCTGACACGCGATAGATGCGAGTGGCAGTTGCCTCCATAGGTGCTTGAATGCCAAGGAGGGAGAGGGTAGCGGTTCCCGAGACGTTAAACAGTCAATGATGCATCCTCAATTACATGCAGAGGGAATTAATTGGAGAAGCAGAATAGAGCCACCATGATGTGAATGCAACAGAGTTTGGATTCTCATATAAAGGCGCCCCACCACTCCAATCCATCTACTCCTAGTCTCTGTGCAACACTGCTCACTCCAATCCAAGACCAAGTGACGAGAAGCCAGAAGCACCTATGGAGGCGATGGACGCGAGCGACAGTCGGCTGTGCCAAATCATCCAAGGCGCCGGCCTGCGGCCTCGCACCGCGCAACGTTTCCAGATGGTGCTGGCGACCGCCCGCGTCATAGCCCTCGTCGATGCCGGCTTCGCCTCTCGCATGGACGACATGATGGTCAACTCAATTCGCAAGTTCACCGCCGTCAAGAAGGGCGCGGACGACCTTGCCGTACTGCTCCAGCCCGCGCGCCCAGGCTCCTCATTGCCTGCCACCCTCATCAGCCTCCATGGTGACGAACTCTTTCAAGCCCCGGTGACCCTGCAGGTGCGGGAGGTCGCGACGAAGAATGTGCACCTTGAGGCCACGCTCGCCATGCAGTGCCTCGCCATGCAAGAAATCGTCGGCCTGCACATCCACGTCTACGAGGAAATCGTCTACATAGGCCACTACAAGGCCAGCGAGGACAGAAAGACATTGGCCTTCTTCCAGCGGCTGGAATATTTGGACGCCATTGTTCAGAAGCATGTCGACCTGGCCATGAAAGCCACTGCTACTTAGCCGTCGTTCGATGGGCCGGCGCACTGAGTTGAGGAGGTGGAAATCGTCGATGGATGCATCTCTTCTTCTTGCCTCCTATAACCAGCACTGCTTCGCCTCGTGGCCTTAATGCCTTATTAGTATAGGAGTATATGGCATTTTTATTCTAGTCGTAACGTTTTCACCGTGAGGTGGGGCCGTAGTTGAGCAAACCGACCATTGGCAAATCCCTACCCCGCCCACTAGGCGTCGCCTGAGTTTAGAATTAGAAAAGAGAAACGAGGGAGAAGAGCTAGCTGCAGCACAAACACTCTTGTCATATGGGACTCGCGTTGATAGAATAGGAGTACTGAGCACTCGTACCTCTTTTTTAGGGAAAAAGTAGTCGTATGTCTAGTACTACCACTAGTTGGGTGCGTGCGACCTATACCTGTCATCACTTTAGGTCTCCTTTTTGAACCGCAGCTACGCTTCACCTTACATATTTTTTCATGCATTTATCCTCCTATATGTACTCCTAGGCTATTTCTACGTGCTCCCTTTCACCGACATGTGGGACATAGAGCTTCTGGGTTGTAGTGCATGCACGACTTGAAGCATATGCCGGGGTACTTTACATTTCAGACTTCACGAATTACATGCAAACCCCCCATAGAAGAATAAATAAATAATTAAATTACTACATGAAACCGGATTATTTTCATAGAAACTGGAGCACGTTCATTAAATTTTGGACATAACACGTTTATAAAAAACCACCAGACCTAAACCCGTCTAAGGGCCTCTTTGTTGCAGGATACTAAAAACACAAAAATGGGGAAAGCATGATGGCAATGACCGAGGCGAGGAGAACTCTAACTCAGTTAGAGGTTAGAGTTAGATTCTATCCCTGAACTAACTCTAAACCAAAGAGGTGTATGGATGGCTGGGTTAGATTGACAATAAATGTTCTTTCTCAATCATTTGACTACTTTGGACCCTATTTCCTGCCGGATTTGGTGTGGCCGGCTCTTGTGTGGCCTCCTCCCACTCACAATTGACATAAAGGAACCATCTTTACAAATCAAGCATGCAAAACATGATAACTTTAACTTTGTCCATACAATTGAGATATCCCACTTAAACATACAAGTCCTCAATCAAGCTTCACAAAAAAATACACTCCATGAAACAAAGCATGAGATAACTCATCACAGAAGTCATTCACAATAGGGAGGGAGACCGGAGCCCCTCACGCACCTAGGGAGGAGCTCGTCATTGTCGCTCTAGAGGAAGGCTCCGTAGATCCCAAGCCCCGGGAACCCCTCAGACGCCGGTGCTTGCGAGTTGAGGTCGACACCGACATGGGTAGCAGGGCCACTTGCCGACGACCACGAATCGAATCTTTGGGCCTCTAGAAATAATGCAAGCGTGAAACTGAAATACCTAGAAAGGTGAACTGAATCTTTGGGCCTCTAGAAATAATGCAAGCCTGAAAATGAAATACCTATAAAGGTGAACTGAATCTTTGGGCCTCTAGAGATAATGCAAGCCTGGAACTGAACTGATTCTTTCGGCCTCTAGAAATAATGCAAGCCTGAAACTGAAATACCTATAATGGTGAACTGAGTCAAAGATTTATTACCTCCTCAAGCAGCATCAAACAATTCCATGTGTGCACCACAAATCTATACCAAGTTTAATTAGGATCTACTTTTCCAAATCAGAATTAACGCTAGAGCAAGCAAGATCAATGATATGGCTGTGAGACAGAGAAGGAACGAACAAAATCACCCCTCCCCCGACCTCCCTGGTAGATGCGCCGTCGCCACGCATGATAGAGGGAGAAAAACGACCGGTGAAGGGGGAGCAGGGCGAGCTTCGAAGGCTGGAGGGAGAGGGCGGCCGGAGGAGGGCGGCGGAGGCCGGAGGGATAGGGCGACCTGAGGAGAGAGAGGGCGGAGCGGTGCTTGGGCGAGCGGCCTGATGGGGAACAGAGAGGAGTCGTGCGAGGGGGGGGTAGAGGGAGCAATCTGGTGCAGGCAGGGGAGATTTTTTAGTTCTCTTTTTGTGGGCCTAAGGAGAACTAACCCAATTAGAACCTCTCCACCGTGCTAGTTTTTTTAGCTGGGTTAAAGCAAACTAGCTCAAACTAACCCCTCCTTTTTGGATAATTTGAGGCTATTTCAACCCAAACTAGCTCTAACTCAGGGATCCAAACAAGAGGAGTAGTACTATACAGTACATGCTACAGTCCAGACCGTAGCACATTGTTTTTATGGCCATATCAGCACATTGTTTTCTATTGCTGATTCACCGGGCTGCTGTGGTTCACACTCCTCCTACGTACTACACTGACATGTGGGAGGGCTAGCATCCGGGTCGACATGTCATGCACCAGATTAGAGTGCGAAACGGAAGGGGGGCATCACCCCGGTCGTACCGCCAGTAATTCATGACTATAGTAAGTAGTCATATCACAAGTCTTTCTAGCAGTAACACTGAGGGAGTCCTGGATTAGGGGGTCTCCGGATAGCCGGACTATATCCTTTGGCCGGACTGTTGGACTATGAAGATGCAAGATTGAAGACTTCGTCTCGTGTCCGGATGGGACTCTACTTGGCATGGAAGGCAAGCTAGGCAATACGGATATGTATATCTCCTCCTTCGTAACCGACCTTGTGTAACCCTAGCCCTCTCTGGTGTCTATAAAAACCGGAGGGTTTTAGTCCATAGGACACAATAACATACAATCATACCATAGGCTAGCTTCTAGGGTTTAGCCTCTCTGATCTCGTGGTAGATCTACTCTTGTACTACCTATATCATCAATATTAATCAAGTAGGACGTAGGGTTTTACCTCCATCAAGAGGGGCCGAACCTGGGTAAAACATCATGTTCCCTGCCTCCTGTTACCATCCGCCTTAGAAGCACAGTTCGGGACCCCCTACCTGAGATCCGCCGGTTTTGACACCGACATTGGTGCTTTCATTGAGAGTTCCTCTGTGTCATCGCTGTTAGGCTTGATGGCTCATACTATCATTGATAGCGATGAAGTCCACGGTGAGACTTTTCTCCCCAGACAGATCTTTGTGTTCGGCGGCTTCGCATTGTGGGCCAACTCACTTGGCCATCTGGAGCAGATCGAAAGTTACGCCCCTGGCCACCAGGTCAGGTTTGGAAGCTTAAACTACAAGGCCGATATCCACGGAGACTTGATCTTCGACGGATTCGAGCCCCTGCCTTGTGCGTCACGCAGTCACGATGAGTACGATTTAGCCCTGCCATCAGACAGTGTTCAAGAAATCACACCGACAGCCGCTCTGACCCTTAATTTGGAGCCAGTTGCGCCTCCCATGGACGGGTGGTTAGACCCCGCCACAGAGGCCGCATCCCCAACGGCGATCGAGCCGAATATCGATCTTACCCTTCACAAGAGCCGTGTTGTTAAACTGCTGGATACTTCTCTGGCCACGGACTCCGAACCGCCTGCGCCCGTTCCTATCGAATCTGGTTGGGTGCCGATCATGGAGTTTACCTCCGCAGATATCTTTCAGCACTCGCCCTTCGGCAACATGCTGAATTCATTAAAGTCTCTCTCCTTATCAGGAGAGTCCTGGCCGAAATATGTCCGGCAGGATTGGGATGCGGATGACGAAGAAATTCGCTGCCCACCCACCACCCACTTAGTAGCCACTGTCGATGACTTAACCGACATGCTTGACTCCGAATCTGAAGACATCCACGGTATGGATGACGATGCAGGAGACGAACAGGAACCACTGCCCACAGGGCACTGGACGCCCACTTCATCACATGACGTATACATGGTGGACACACCAAAAGAAGACGATGACGAGGAACGGAAGGACACAACGAAGGGTTGTCCCCTCGAGAAGCAGTCAAAGCAGCGACATAAGCGCCTCTCCAAATCCCGCCTCGGCAGAAACAACGATCATATAGACCCAGCGTTAGAGCAGGGCGAAGCATCCGGACCACGGCAACATGGAGAATCAAACCGGACAACCCGACTTTGTCAAAGATAATAGTCCAGACGACATCACACCGGACAGACACCCGGAGCAACAGAATGCCCATCAAAGACTTGTTGCCACCGCGAGGAGTCTAAAAAAGCAGAAGCAAAGGCTCAAGGCTGCGCAAGACACACTCAGAATTAGATGGAGTAAAGTGCTCAACACAACAGCGAAGTACGGCGGTAATCACCCCACCAAGAGCTACTCGAAGTGGAAGTTGCTACCCCAATTCGATGAGGAGGCCTTAGATCCCCCGCAACCAAAAACTAAAATGGCCATCTGGCTGGATAGACGACCTCACGACCAACATAGAGCGGCAAACAACACCGCACGTAAGCCAATATGCGATCCACGCGAGGGCTCGCATCAAAAGGACGGCGCCACCAGATCCATCTATGGACCACGCAAGCGCGCTCCAGCATGCAATACAACACAACAAACATCCAAACAATGCGGTACACCCAAATACAGGGGTTCCGCACACCCCCTATGTTTCACCGATGAGGTGCTGGAGCATGAATTTCCAGAGGGATTCAAACCCGTAAACATAGAGGCATACGACGGAACAACAGACCCTGGGGTCTGGATTGAGGACTATATCCTCCATATCCATATGGCTCGAGGAGATGATATCCACGCCATCAAGTATTTACCCCTCAAACTCAAAGGGCCAGCTCGGCACTGGCTTAAAAGTCTCCCCAAAAGCTCCATTGGAAGCTGGGAAGAGCTTGAAGACGCTTTTTGGGAAAAATTTCAAGGGACTTATGTACGACCTCAGGACGCGGACGATTTGAGTCATATAACTCAACAGCCCGGAGAGTCAGCCCGAAAGCTTTGGAATAGGTTTCTTACTAAAAAGAACCAAATAGTCGACTGTCCATATGCCGAAGCCTTGGCAGCTTTTAAGCATAGCGTCCGTGATGAATGGCTTGCCAGACACCTCGGCCAAGAAAAGCCGAGAACAATGGCAGCATTAACAACCCTAATGACCCGCTTTTGCGCGGGTGAGGATAGTTGGCTAGCCAGATGCAGCACCAGTGACCCAAGTACATCCAAAGTTAGAGATGGAAATGGGAAATCACGACGCATCAAAAATAATACGCGCCGCAATAAAGAAGACAGCCCGAAGAGCACGGCAGTAAATGCCGGATTCAGAAGCTCTCGGCCAAGTCAGCAAACGCCGCCCTCTAAAGGCAGCAGAGACGAACTATCCAGCTTAAACAAAATTCTAGACCAAATATGTTAGATCCATAGCACCCCTGGTAAACCCGCTAATCATACCCACAAAGAATGTTGGGTCTTCAAGTAGTCCCGCAAGCTCAACGCCGTACACAAGGGGGAGGATACACCAAGCGAAGACGAGGATGAGCCTCTCAAGCAAGACACTGGGGAACAAAAGAAATTTCCACCAGAAGTCAAAACAGTGAACGTGTTACACGTGATCAAGGGGAGAAACAAAGCGGCACTCCCAGAGAAATATGCCCAAGGGCCTATCACCGCGGAGTCCTGCCACTGGTCGTCTCAAACGATCACTTTCGACCATCCGGATTACCCAGCAAGTATCTGGCGTGCAGGATGGGTTGCCTTGGTATTAGACCCAATAATTGACGGATACCATTTCACACGAGTCCTGATGGACGGTGGCAGCAGTCTAAACCTGATATATCAGGACACAATCCGCAAAAATTTGCCATAGCAATACTACCTTTAAAGGAGTAACGCCAGGCCCAGGGGCTCATTGCACGGGCTTCCTGCTACTAGAGGTTATATTCGGCTTCCCCGATAACTTCCATAGCAAAAATTTAACATTCCACATTGCTCCGTTCCAAAGTGGCTATCAATCACTACTTGGACGCGAAGCTTTCACTCGCTTTAATGCAATACCGCATTACGCTCCCCTCACGCTTAAGATGCCCGGTCCACGTGGCATCATTACAGTGAATGGAAATATTGAGCGATCCTTGCGTGCCAAAGAGAGTGCGACTGCCTTGGCAGCCGCACACTAAAAATGGCCTCACCAACTAAAGCATTTGATAGGTCGTCAAGACCACGGACACGGTTAGACGAGTCCGACGCAGCTATATGTAATTCACATAGGTTTGATAGGCCACACCCCTATTACAAATACAAGGGGCTCAACGCGCGCAGACAAGTGGCAATTTTTACTCATATTGAATTGTACATGGTTTCTTTAAACCTACCTTTTTGCACGACAACTTTTCACCTAAGTTTCTCTCTTTTACAGATAACCATCATGCTACACCCGTCCAGGATACGGCACAACGGAGACACAGGCACATACGTGCAGCAGTGTCACATCCCCGTGTTAGTCATGCATTAGGATTGGTTGAACTTTTGCATCATGTTTAAATTCCCAGAAAACTGAAATGGGGATGACAGAACCCCCCTGGAACAACTAGGGTTTACTAAAAAAATTCAATGAACCTGAAATGCCCTTCTAAAAAGCCCACCCTTTTTGTTTTGGGTTAAAACCTTTGACAAAAATGGTGCACATTTTTCTAGGACATCTTAAGGTCATTGGATTAATTCTTATAGTATTTGCATTTGGGCATTTAAATGCTATAAAATATTTTAAATGCTCAAATAATCATAAACTAAAATGTCTGGTGTTGGATATATTCTAAGCAGTAGCCATGATTAATTTTATGATTTTTGGAAATGCCCTGGCATTTTTAATAAAGCCCTGAAGTTACAGAAATAATAGAATAAATGAAAAATAGAAATTTACCTGGCGCAGCCCACCTAGCCCATTAGCCGGCCCACCTAGCTGGCCCGGCCCAGCAGCGCTCCACGCAGCTGCTTCGCCTAGCCAGCGAGGCGAGCAGGTGCTCGACGGCGAGCACAGGAACTCGCCACGCCACCCCCTTGCTTCACCTGGCCACCGCCTCGACGCCGCGAACGCCTCCACGTCGCGCACCAAAGCCCTTGGACACGCCCATTCCCCCTGCCTCTCTCCCTCGCCGTTCCCCACCATGGCCGACGCCCCTGCCGCCGTACCGTAGTCATAGCCGCGCCCTCCGTCGTCCTCGCGCCGCGCCATCGTGTCCACGAGTTCCGCCATCGTCCACTACTTCGCCCCGGAGACGCTGCACCGAGCTCGTCTTCAACCTCGGTCGCCAGAGATCCCCCTCGCCGCCCCGCTTGCTCCAGCTCTTCCCCGACCTCACATCAGCTCCGTCGCAACCGCCATGAGCCCAGCTACCTCCCCACCCTCTCCGTTCCCTCTCTCGAGCCCCATAGCGACTGCACGTAGCTCTCCCGCACGCGCCGTCGCGGAGCTCATCACCGACGAGGCTCCGGCCACCCAATGGCCACGCCACCCTGTCCACTAGCCCTACCGCACTAACCCACACGCCTCTCTGTGCCCCCTGGCGACGAGTCCGAGCTCACCCGAGCTCCGGCCGCTGCCAAACTTGTCACCGGCGTCACTCCGGTGACCATTTGGTCAGGCGCGGGTGCCTAACGCACTCACCGCACCTCGTAGCACCTCGCTAGTGCATCAGTTTCCCCGCTAGCTCGCTGCAGCAGCAAAACCACCCACGGCCGAGCTCTGGCCGCCGCCCGGCTCGACGCCGTCATCGTTTCCGGCCACCCCAGCACCAACCAACGCCACCGTTGGATGCGCCACATCGCCAGCTATCCGTAGCACCCACCTGCGCATCGAACCATGGCCGGAGCAGCGTTTCCGACGCTCTCCGCCGTCTCGGGCCTCGCCGGCGTCATGTCGCCGGTGGGTTTGACCCATTTGACCATGCGGGCCCCGCCCCCTGGTCAAACCTAGATTAGGAGTTAAACTAACACTAATTTAGTTAGGTTAGCCGCTGACATGTGGGCCCCAGCCCCACTGACATTTTAGTTAGGCTTAATTTAAGGTTAATTAACCTTATTAATTAGCTGAGTCAATGACATATGGGTCCCAGTGTCAGGTTTGACTCTGACTAGGCGTTGTTGACCACTGACGTCACACTGACGCCAGGCTAACGCGGTAAATCCTTTTCTGGATTTATTCTTTAATAGGAAATTCCAGAAAATAGCCAAAACTTCTAAAAATCATAGAAAATCAACCATAACTCCAAATGCAAAGTTTTATATATGAATTTTTATCAGAAAAATTCAATCTATCCATTGGTAATGGTTTCATGCATGACAAAACAAGATAAACTTGCTGTTTAAGCAAAATAAGATAATGCACTAATAAGGCTATGTTAAATGAACTAACATTTGAATCTTTGATTCAAATGGGTTCATTCCTTTCTGTTTTAGCTTGCATTAGGCCAAGACACATTCATTTTGCCATGTCATAGCATGCATCATATTGTTGCATATTGTCATGTGTTAATTATTTCCGGTGTGTTTTTCGTGGTAGGTTCTGCCTCCGAGGATAACCCCGAGTATCCGTCTGAAGAGCAGTACCCTACTACCACTACATCAGGCAAGCAACCCATTGATCATTCCGATACAAACCCATGTTCTCGCTTCTGCTCTTGTTTACTGCATTAAGACAACACGATTCAAACTGCTGTGTGCTACGGTAGTTGAACCCTTATCCTCTGCATGACCTGTCATTGCCACAGTAACTAGATGAAACCCACTAGCATGTGTAGGAGTTGGTTGAGCCATGTATGTGTTTCCTACCTTGCTATGCCTGCTATGCTTAGAGTTGTGTCAGGTCTGGTTCATCTGGGTGACGGGCTAGAGTGAAATGATTATGTCGGTAATGTGAGGGATGTGTTGAACATGATTTGGTAAAGGTATCGATGAGAGGCCATGTAGGAGTACATGGTGGGTTGTTTCATTGAGGCCGTCCCTAAGAACTGAGATCTGTATGTGTGATTTTAAGAATCAGCTACTACCATGCATTGGGATCCTTAATTGACCCTCTCGGCTTCTTAATCACCCTAGTACTCTGTCCAGGAGTTGCAATTAGTTTCTGGTGTTTGTAGGTTATGTGTTGGCGGCCGTGCATAGTGCTGACCCTAGGGGTGGGCTATGTTGCGGTAGATACACCATGGTCGGGTATGTCGGGCGCCCGTTTGGCGTCTCGGGACCCTGTTCACATTGTTCGGGGTCGTATGTGGAAACCTCGGACGGACTCCCTGCGGATGGAACCTGGATAGGCGATAAACCTGGACTAGAGACTTGAGTGTTTAGGTAGGCCATGGCCGACACCCTCGTTGGGCTTCTGCTTGAAGGTTGCCGAGTACATGTCGTGTAAACAGCGGTAAGTGGTGAAAGCGTGTATGAAGAAGTACACCCCTACAGGGTTAACATCATGTATTCGAATAGCCGCGTCCGCGGTAAAGGACTACTTGGTTGCCTATACCGTTCATACACAAGTTAATGGATACTACTAAAAGACTCAAGATAAGTGTGAGTACCGAGGATGGCCCTCTCGTAGGATGATGAGGGAGGATCCCCGGTGGAGTATTGTGTTGGTGAGTAGTGGACTCATGTGCGAAAACTATTTTACTAGTGGAGTCTCGTAGGATAGCTTAGCCAAGAGTCAAAGCTGGCTTGCTGCTATAACTCCACCACCTTCTTGAGAACGAGCATGTATAGTAGGTTCTGATGTAAGACTTGCTGAGTACCTTTGTACTCATGTTTGCTTAATTACTGTTTTCAGACGACAACACCGCCCCCTCCGATGGGTTCTATGTAGACCTTGATGTCGACGAGTGACTAGCCACCCAGGTGGTGATCCTGGCCATGGAGGGCCCTATGTAGATAGACAGGATTCGAGAAGCCTTCTTTCTTTCTAGTGTCTATACTCAGACTATTTGCTTCCGCATGTGCTTGTATGCTTGTATGACTTGAGTGTTGGGTCATGTGACCCCTACCTGTATGAACATGTTATGTATGGCTCTCTGGAGCCTTTAAATAAAGTACTTGAGTTGTAGAGTTTTGTTGTGATGCCATGTTGTATGTACTCATATCGGGCATATTGTGTGTATGATTGAAATGCTTGGTATGAGTGGGATCCGACAATCTAGTTGTTTATCCTTGGCAGCCTTTCTTATGGGGAAATGTAGTCTAGTGTTCCTCGAGCCATAGTAGTCCGCTACAGCCCGGTTCGCCGGAGTCCTGCTAGCCCAGCACTACTGCTCAGGACACTCGACTAGCCGGCATGTGTTTCACTTTGTTCCTATGTCTGTCCCTTCGGGGAAATGTCACGCGGTGACATCCGGAGTCCTGCCTAGGCTACTACAGCCCGGGATCCCCGGAGTCCTGTTAGCCCAGTGCTACAGTCTGGATTCACTTGCTGATGACCGACATGCTCGATGTGATTTGTGTATGCCTGTCTCCATAGGTCTGCGTCGCTTTGGGTTCACGACTAGCCATGTCGGCCCGGGTTCTCTATCATATGGATGCTAGCGACACTATCATATACGTGAGCCAAAAGGCGCAAACGGTCCCGAGCCATGGTAAGGCGACACCCATGGGGATACCGTGCGTGAGGCCGCAATGTGATATGAGGTGTTACCGGCTAGATCGATGTGACATGGAATCGAGGTCCTGACAAGCAGGGACCCGTTCCAAGGATTCTTTTTAGAGTAAGACCCTGCATAAACCTTTTTCACTATCTCTTGTTGCTACACATCCCTCGGATTCTCAGTACAATTGAGAAGGATGATGGCATCTTGGCATGTGGCCACGTCAGAATAATGCACATACCTGGAGACCAGGGGCTTCTTACAAAGGGCACTGTTTAGGCCTGGTTTACACCATAAAGACCGAATACCTTAGGGAGTGTTCGGCGTCGTGGGTTTGGCCTTATATGCATCAGCTCCGAATCATGTCTTTGGTCAAATGTTGGGTTTGCCCGGCTCATGTGTTTTGCTGCCTTACGTTCCGCTCTATCGGCTAAGACGGCACCAGGAGAACTGCTGCGATTGTGCCCTGGTTCATCCGGACGAGCACCTCAGTAGAGAAAGCTGAAAACTGACTGTCATGATATAGCGTGAGACTGGTCAACCACTCGATGAATTATCGGAACATTATAATTCCTCCGCCTTAACGAAGGGCCGTTTCCCGGCCAGGCATGTACGCACCCCGAATTCGGATGAGTGCAGAGCCACCAGGGGCTATATAGTAGCCCCACTGTCAAACTCCTATGGCTAAGTGAAAGTGTTAAAGCATTATAGTCCGGTTGCCTAGTTCGCTGCACCATCACCTCCTTATTAGGACCAAGACATTGGATTAAGTGTGAATACACATCTTCTGCGAACACCCCCACATTATATGCATGGGGGCTGAAGCCAACGACTGCAATCTTTCAGGTTATACGCATGTATACATAAACGGCCACATAGGAGGCATCATAATACTTTCGGGCAAAAGTATAAATGCAGCCATGATAAATTTCATAAAAACATTGTTTTTACAATGGGAATACATGTCACTCAAACATAATATTCTTCAAGCACTGGGCCTCTATGAAACGAGCACCCTCGAGAACTTCTTCAAAATAGTGCTCGGCAGCCACTCGGCCTATGGCCGAACCCTGCGCCGCAACAGTGGTAGCATCCATCTCCGCCCAGTATGCTTTGACACGGGCAAGGGCCATCCGCGAGCCTTCTATACACGCCGACCTCTTCATCGCATTGATGCGCGGCACCGCTCCAAGGAACTGTTGCACTAAGCTGAAATAGTTGTTCGGCTTCGGTTTTTCCGGCCACAGATGATCTACGATGGACCTCATGGCGAGTCCGGACAATCTATTGAGTTCGGCCCATTTGGCTAGCCGATCAGTCAAGGGAAGCGGACGCTCTGGAACGTTAAATTGCGACCAGAATAGCTTGTCCACTTCACGATCTGTCTGATCTCGGAAGTATTCGGCCGCATCGACAGCACTCACCGTCAAATCCAGATATGCGTCTGCCGAACTCCACAGCCAATCCAGAGGGGCATACCGCAGATCTCCAAACTTCCTCCGCAGCAAAAAGGGCTTCCCAGCCACAATATCACCAGCTTCACGCAGCTCTTCCTTCTTCACCCTCATGACAGAGCGGGTGTCTTTGGCCGCCATCGTGGCCTTTTCGAGGTTCGTCGCCTTTGCTCGGTTTTATTCTTCAAGGAACCGGCAACGGTCGGTAGTGTCTTTTAACTTTACAGGCATCTTGTCCATCTTTTCTTTGCTCTCGCAATGCGCGGCCTTCTCGGCTCTTAACTCCTCGGCCGCCTTTAAAGTGGTCGCATTAATAATCCTTGTTTGTTCGTTGGCTCGGGCAAGTTCCGCCCGAAGGGTCTCCACGACGGCAGCTCCATCTGCAGTCACAACATATTAAAGATACTGGCATCATGTTGCTCTTACTATGTGACATTGACAAGAAAAACATTACTTACCCTGTGCCTCGTCAAGCCGCTTGTTAACAAGCTCGATGTCGGCATCTGCTGCATCCAGTTGCCGCTTTAGTTCGGCAAACTCATTAGTCCGGCCAGCCACCGGAGCTCCCATCACCTGCACATAAAGTGATATGGTTATTACCTGGGACTATGATCCTCTGTTCGCCGCCATTCTCGACGACGACCAGAGTCTCAGGGGCTACTATCTACACAGGGCACACCTAAAAATGTGCGGTACTATCAAAAAGTATATCATTTCACGTACCTCAAAGCCCGTCAGTAGACTCATAAAGGCTTCATGCAATCCGCTTTTGGCGGACGAAATTCTTTCCATCACTGTACCCATCAACGTACAGTGTTCTTTTGAGATGACCGCTCACTCCAACAGCTCCCTCAGTACATCCGACCGCATACCAGACGGTGCCGGACTCTTTTGTTTGCTCTCTCCAAGAGCCGGACGCTGGGGACTTTAGGTTACTATAGGATTATCTTCTGGCCTCATCGGATCCGGAGAGGCCCTCCGTGACGACACTTCAAGGTCGCCCGCTTCTTGAGCGGGGGAGGCGTTTCGCTCTCTGTCATCTCCGGAAGAAGATCCCCTGAAGACGAGCTCTGCTGAGAAGGGCTAAGATCCGAACTACAAGATAAACGCTTTGGTTTTTTCCTCAGAGGTAAGGTAGTATATCTCCACTATTAAAGTACTTTTTGATTACTTACAGCTCGTTGGAGGGCTGATCCTCGCGCGGACTTTGTGCGGCAAAAGCACCCTCCAAGTTAGGACCCTCTGGTGGAGACTTCTTCTCCCGTTTGGAAGCCTCGGTTTCCGGATCTTCAGAGGCAGTCCTCTTCCTTCCTCGAACCGAGAGAAGGTCAGATTCTTCCCCTTGGTTATCCTCCTTCACGGAGGCGCTCATTCCCTCGGTTGGAATTGGTAGCAATGTGAGGCCGCTTTCAACCTCATTATTCCCCCCCTTTATCTTCCTTTGAGGGCTCCGGGCAAGGTGCTAGCTCGAGCATCTTTTCCAGTACCAGATTCTCCAAACCCTCGGGAAAGGGGGCCGAACACCGAATCATCTTCGCCCTTGTTAGCCAGTCCTGCTCAAAGAGCGATTTCTCAGAATGATGTCATGGTAAATGAAAGACGGTGTGTTCGGCTAAAGGATTACTTACTTGGTCGGCGGTACGGTTGCTGCTCAGGCCCACGTCCTCGGTAGTATTCGGACACTCTATTTGGGGTCCAAAGAATGATTTGTACATCTCCTCGTGCGTCAGGCCGAGGAAATTCTGAATAGTCCACGACCCTTCTGGGTTGAACTCCCACATGCGGAGGGGCCGACGTTTGCAAGGCTGGACTCGACGAACCACCATGACTTGCACCACCGTAACCAGACTGAAATGTCCTTAGAAGAGATCTTGAATGCGGCTCTGCAGTATAGGCACATCCTTGGCTGGACCCCAGCTCAGTCCTCTGCTAATCCATGACATCAGTTGTGGTGGAGGGCCCAAGCGGAAAGCAGGGGCAACCACCCACTTGGCACTTCTGGGAGCTGTGATGTAAAACCACTCCCGTTTCCATAGTCCGTACACCTCTGGAAAGGAACCTTTTGGCCACGGAGCTCTTGCTATCTTGCTTATTAATGCTCCTCCGCACGCTGCATACTGCCCCTCGACCATCTTTGGCTTCACGTCAAAGGTCTTGAGCCACATGCCAAAGTGAGGGGTAATGCGGAGGAAGGCCTCACACACGACAATGAATGCCAAGATGTGGAGAAAGGAGTCCGGGGCTAGATCGTGGAAATCTAGCCTGTAATAGAACATCAAACCCCTAACAAAGGGATCCAGGGTGAGGCCTAGGCCTTGGAGGAAGTGGGAGATGAACACAACGTTCTCGTTGGGTTCGGGAGTAGGGACGACCTGCCCTCGGGCAGGCAGCCGATGTGAAACCTCGATGGTCAGGTATCTGGCCTCCCTCAACTTCTTGATATCCTCTTCCGTAACGGAGGAGGGCATCCACCAGCCTTGAAGGCTGGATCCGAACATGATTGAAGGGCCGAAGCACCTGACCTGGGCTTTGGGTGTTAGAACTCGAGGCGGGGGAAGGATTCGATTGAGCACGGGAGGGAAAAAGTAAAAGCCTTGTCCCTTTATAAAGAGGGTGAATATCAAGCGTCCTCTCCGTAGCCGTTTGGGACTTGCCTATAATATAGGAGTCCTAGACATGGTTGGGTTACCCACGACCATATTGATGAGAATCCCGTAATTAGGGGAACACGATCTCTGCTTTGACAAGACGTGTCAAGAAACCGCCTCGCGTTATGGATGGAGCTGGTTGAAGAAAAACGGTTCGAATAATCACCGAGCCATGGCATGATGTCATGTTGCCAAAACGTGTCAGCAGATTAAGATTTGTGGAAATATTATTCTCTCTATGGTGGTATGTGGAACTTATTTTGCAGGGTCAGACACTATCCTTGTATTCAAATTCTTCTGTGATGTGTTCGGAGGAGGAACCCGCCTTCCAATGCCAAAAGCAACACTGCGCGCCGGACTCATCGTCATTGAAGCCTTGTTCAGGGGCTACTGAGGGAGTCCTGGATTAGGGGGTCTCCGGACAGCCGGACTATATCCTTTGGCCGGACTGTTGGACTATGAAGATACAAGATTAAAGACTTCGTCTCGTGTCCGGATGGGACTCTACTTGGCGTGGAAGGCAAGCTAGGCAATACGGATATGTATATCTCCTCCTTTGTAACCGACCTTGTGTAACCCTAGCCCTCTCTGGTGTCTATATAAACTGGAGGGTTTTAGTCCGTAGGACACAATAACATACAATCATACCATAGGCTAGCTTCTAGGGTTTAGCCTCTCTGATCTCATGGTAGATCTACTCTTGTACCAGCTATATCATCAATATTAATCAAGCAGGACGTAGGGTTTTACCTCCATCAAGAGGGCCCGAACCTGGGTAAAACATCGTGTTCCCTGCCTCCTATTACCATCCGCCTTAGACGCACAGTTCGGGACCCCCTACCCGAGATCCGCCGGTTTTGACACCGACAAACGTGCTGTCAAATCGCACAGCCCAACCTTTCCAGCAGTAAGTAAGTTGAATCCATTACTCCCTCACCCTCCTCGCCTCTCCGTCAAACCGCCTACGCGAAAACTGCCGTGCGTACTGCCCGGGAAAAGCCCCACCCTCAACTTTTAACTAAGCGAAAATAGTTCGAGCTTGTTCGTTCTATATAAATACTAGTACTGTATGTTTACTCACCCGTGGGGTTGTTCAATGAATGGAGTGCCGGGGAGCACAAGTGAACAATACTACTACTAGTAGTACTAGTAGTAAGTAGGAGTCATACAATTACTCACCTTGAATAGAGAGTTTCTTTTCTTTAATGCCACGTACACAAATTAAAACGCTTGTTGTGGAGAAAAAAAGATAATCACTCCACTATATATGTACGCCGGGGCCTGAGCGCTTGCTTTACTAGGGTTCATCTCCTCATTCTCTCATCCTCTCTAGATCTAAACAAGATAGCGGTATCGACATTTTCTCTCTGCTCACCGCTGGTCATAGATCCGGTCGGATCCCTTCGGTTGGTGTGTGTAGAGGACTAGGTGCATCGTTCACGTGGTCATCACCAGCGAGGGAGGAAACCCACAGCTGCCGGAGGGGCCCGATCCTTTGCCCGTGCCGTTCTCTCTGACATAGTGCTAGCTTGGGAGGTCCTCCGACCCTTCTTCCTCCCTGTCATATTGTGCGCAGATCTGACCAGCTACCACCGACATCCCGCCGACCCTCAGGTATAAGTTCTTTGAAAGCGGCCTTGCTCTACTGCCCTAGGTCCCCACGTGTCTGCATGTGCATCTTTTTCTACTCCCATTAGCTCTTCCAAAGCCACCTAAATTTTTAGTATTATTAGAGGTAAAGCTACTTCATGCATTCGAATCTAGGACTTGGTTGAAACAACAAAGAAAGGGGGGAAAGTTGTAGCATGAATCTAGGACTTGATTCAAAGAGGAAATAATATGGTGAAAGTAGTAGAGACCGGATACCCAACCGATCTCTTGGTTGACAAGGGAAATAATGAGAAAACGCAGTACAAACTGGATAAGGAACTGATCTATTATTGGTTGAAAAAAGGATAGAAAGTGGAGGCTGGTGGATAAGTCAACAGAGAATGTCCAGGATTAGATTTGTTGCCCTCACATAGTAAAAGGTCTCCAGGATTAGAATTGTTTCCCTCACATAGTAAAAGGTCTCCAGGATTAGATTTGCTGCCCTCACATAGTAAAATGTCTCCAGGATTAGATTTGCCGCCCTCACATAGTAAAAGGTCTCCAGGATTAGATTTGCTGCCCTCACATAGTAAAAGGTCTCCAGGATTAGATTTGCTGCCCTCACATAGTAAAAGGTCTCCAGGACTAGATTTGCTGCCCTCACATAGTAAAAGGTCTCCAGGATTTGATTTGCTGCCCTCACAGAGCATGAACAAACTCGACATCACCACTTTATGCCTCCTTGTAGGTACATTGTGCTGATGCGTCCACTGTCGCATGTCCTTATACCAACATTTTGTTGTTGTTAATGTAAGGGCACATGTAAAATGAAGCGATCACACTGTTACCTTAGGGACATGCCTAACCAGTGTTATTGTTAATCTAATGCCTCCAGTGATATGATGCAATTAAACTGTGTTACAAATGGTACTCTTGCTGTTTTTCCCAGTATGATAAGTAAGTTTCTCCTTTATGCCGGTGAGTGTCATGGTGTCCCCACGGTCCCATGCCCTTAAACCAACTCTTTAGCTGCTATTGATTTACTGTATCTAGTAAACAAGCAATGCCACCATTAAAGTAATCCCATATTTGACGAATGTCATTGTTGATCGTAATGCTTCTGGTAACATGAAGCATTGCTGACGTTTAAAATTTCTACTGTCCTTGCGTGATTGCCATGAACATAATTAAGATGCTTCTTTTCATTTCATGTATGTTTCGTATATTCTTATTGACCAGCAACTGTTTACTTTCTATCCTTTTGTGCAGATAGGGATATCCATTTCACCTTGTTGCTATTGTGACCTTTTGCTGAACTGCACAAAACACTCTTTTTTTGGAATGAGTGTCTTGTGCAGTTCAACTAAAATGTCACGTGGGCAACATCTCTCAATTTTGGTGGAACTGCACAAAATGGTGATTGGAGTTTCCAAAATCTCTATCAAATTCTGCTGGTAATCTCGTGCAACATTTTATTAGCCTTTGCAAGATGAGCCGTCACTGTCACCACAATGGCACTTTATTTTAGTGGAACTGCACAAAAGGATAAGCAAATTATAGTTGCACCTTACATGAGCAGGACAGCCAACCTTAATGTTCCTCAATTTTAGTGCAACTACTAAAGAACTTGCCAGCTCACGAGAGCAAGTACTTCTTGCTAGCTGAATGATGCAATCTTTGCCTCATTTCAGGTGAACTGCAGAAAAAGGCGCATGAATTGAATCATGGAGGTCCAGACAGGCCTCATCCGAGTGGAGCTGCAGGTTGAGTTCAAGGAGTGCCACAATTATAGTAACCAGACTCTTCTTATTTGTGATGTGCAAATGGTAATACTCAACTATAGATGTTGTGACGGTCAAGAGCATTCGCCAAGTTCTTCGGTTGTATGACACGGCTAGCCAAGATGGATTTAATCCCCATATTCACTTTATCAAAAGGCTCTAATGGGTTGGTTCTGAATCTTGCAAGCTGGGAATCAATGAGATGTGTAGGCATATTTGTTGTACTTATTATTTGAATCTTATTTGTTGGTTATGAATCTTGCAAGCTGGGAATCAATGAGATGTGTAGGCATCTTTGTTGTACTTATTATTTGGATCTTATTTGTTGGTTCTGAATCTTGCAATTAAGCTGGGAAACACGGCATAATGATGCAGAGGACAACAACCATAACAAACAGTTCAAACTTGGTAGTATTATCTGTGTGAAAGTGTGACAAATGTGCTGATCGTGTGCGTCCTGAGAATAATAATTATAATTGTTGTGCATGTTGATCATGTGGCACTGATAGAACGAGCTAATGCATTGCTTGTTTTAGGTATAAATTTCTATTAAAGCTAATTAAATTTAAGTAAAGTGACCACTAATAACTCTTGTTATTACAGTACCAATACAGACCCGTTCGTGAACCGACGTGTGGCCGGAGTAGGTTTCTTAATGGAGGCATTTGAATGCGCCGAGGGTGCATCTTCTGCCGGGCATGCAACAGGCGAGGGATGGGTAGTAACTGTTGTCGCCTGTACACACTCAGTTTACTGTTGAATCCAGTTTCGCAAGAGCTGAAAATCGAACTGTTGTTGCCGCCTACCCACTGGTTCACTTGAAGAAACTCCAATGGCGATCCGAGGGGTGAGCCTACTGGATATGGACTTCAGCAAGGAGTTCCCCTTTGAGTTCGCCGTTTAGTCCTATGGCTGCACCAAGTTGAATGTGATGTACACCAACGATCCGGACTCGGTGAAGATCTACCTCGCCGAGTTCAAGTAGTACCTATAGGACGAGAAAGCACAAGGTTGCAGGACTAGACCTTGTGCCCATCCATTGGTCTCTTGATAGGGACCAACGGATCGCTATCGCCTAGGTATGTGTGCGCGACGAGGTTCTCGTCTACCACTGCTATAGGGCCATCAGAGGTTCTGGAGCATTCACCTGTTTTATCGGCAGCGCCGACTGCTCCTTCGCCACACAGAATGCGATGATTCGGCCATCTGGTGCAACAAGCTTGTTGACATCCAGAAGCAATACAAGATCATCGGCAACAGGCAGGAGAAGGACTCCGTGGTTGACCTCGCTGAGACAATCATCGACCCCTGATACGCCAACATGAAAGAAGACAACGATACCAAGGACCTGAACACGTGGGATGTACCTCTGTATCTAGCCTACATAACCTATGCGGCCAACAACGCATACGCATGCTACGACATGTACAGGCAGATCTTGGACATGAGGGTGTGTCTTCTCCCCGTAACACATGAGTACACAGACAACCGCAACGTCGTGATCAAGCATGCCAGGAAGGTCTAGATGTTGTACTTTATCTGTTTATTAGCAAGTTTTTCATCTGAGTGTTTCATGCATTAGCCTATGTGTCGTAATTATTTGTTTTGTCCGAAATATTTCTTTTAAGAACGCATTAACCTGTTTGCTTTTTTAGTGGCTATTTGCTTATGTATGTAACTAGTTCACTTGTCTGTTTAAAAAAACTAGTTCACTCGGCTGCCGTGCTTTTAATCTCCTTCCTCCCAACATATTCCCCTTCTCAAGTGGACCCAGCAGGTCTCCTACATAGACATATGGGACCAACCACCTATCCATTTGTATTTCTTTATTTTGTTCAATCTTTCGTTCTCTTCCTTTACAGCGGCTGGCTCTCATAGCCTATGGCGTTGGCTAGACCATCCCTCTACTCCCACACATTGACCGGCGGCGGCAGCTCCACCGGCCCACCCTGCACCTGAACAAGTCAACCCTCATACTCCCCTCCACCCGCGTCTTTCCCCGCTCCGGTTCGTTCGGTCCGAGGTCTCAACGTCGTCCTCCGCCTTGGTGCTCTCCCTGCGGCACCGCCGTCTGTCATTCCCAACATAGTTAGCAAAACAAGAGGAATCGAGAGACAATTGTTTGTGGAGAGGCTGACAGTCCCGGGCCCACCAGGTCCATGGCCTAGGTTTTGTTGTTTAACATGGGCAGCCCATGACATGTTTCAACATTTTTTGTATTCAGCAGGTATCAAGAGGCCTCTGGGCCTCCCAACCTAGCTTGTCTATAACATCAGCAGCCCAAGTTATGTTTGTTTTTTCAAGACGACGCACAACTCAGTTCTATTTTTCTATAAGAATGCAAAACTAAACCTATGTTTCCCATAAGAATGCAAAACCGAACCTATATTTATATCTTATTTTATTACACATATAAATAATAGAAACAATATAAGGTTCCGTTAAACCAGTCATTCGTCCAACCATTTTATAGACCTTCCCACTTCCTTTATTTTTCGTTTTCATTAATCCTATATCGGAATTTTCTCCCACTTTCTTTTTCGATGTAAACTGAGTTTTCTCCTAGTACTTTTCCCTAGAACCAACTCAACTATCCCACGTCTAGCCTAAAAAATAATAGTACCCCACGTCCTATTAACTCATCAAATCAAAATGATATTTTATTTTGTAAGTTGAAAGTTCTTACAAAATAATAATACTAATTGTTTATATATAACTTGACAAGTTAACTCCTAGTGATTGCGTACATAAGCTTGCAAAGATTTTACTAACCAATGCAGTAATAGACGTGTAATCATGTGTTTATGTTTTTATAACATTTCTCCATCCAGCCCAACATGATATTTTCACCCAGCCCAGCAAGTCCGTGGATTTCGAGAAAAATGCAAATGGGCTTTAAATTCTACCATATATATAAACGGGCTGCATAGATGCTACATCATTGTTTCACCCAGCCCACCAAATGGACTAAAAAACAAATGGATTGGCTGACATGTGAGCCAGTAGGTCGAAGCCTAACAAGGTGTTGGATTTACATCCAACGGCCGACATTCTTCTTCAATCTCTCGTCTTCTTCCCCCAGCGCTGCCGGGACCGCCTGCTCTAGCCTCCGGTGTCCAGTGGCGTTGTTTTGCGCGCCTCAGCGAAACGCTACCCCACCGATTGCTAGGCCATCCCTCCACTCCGCACCTCCTGTTATTCTCTACCGAGTGTAGGCCCACCCCACACCCGAACTAGTCAAGTTTCCCACTCCTCTCCGTCCGCGACTCCACTGCCGCGTCTTCCCCATCTCTGGGTCATTCCAGTCCGGGGCCTCGCCGTCGTCCACCGCCTTGCTGCGCTTGGCGCGGCGTGGTCAATAAACGAGAGTCATCGGAAGAGGACTGTACTTGGAGAGCCTGATGGCTGGGACCCACGAGGTCCATGGTCGCACGCAAGAAAAGTTCCTCCCTATTAAGTTGTTTCCTCCCCCTAACAGCTGGGACCCACCGGCTGTATCTTCGCACGGAAGGAAGTGCCTCCTTGTTATGCGAAAAAACCATTCCTCCCGATGATAGCTGGGACCCGACAAATTTGGTGGCTGACTTGTGGGCCGTCTAAGCAAACGTGTACGTAGGGCTTTGTCAACTTAATCAACAAATGATTCTAGCAACTGGACCGTTGGATGTTAATCCAACAGCCGTGCTCCTTCTTCAACCTCTGTTCTTGCTCCTGTCTCCCGTGGGCGGCAGTGCTGCCACCCACCTGAACCAGTCAAGTTTCCCACTCCTCTCCATCTGCGACTCTACTGTCGCGTCTTCCCATCTTCGGGTCGTTCCAGTCTGGGGTCTCGCTGTCGTCCACTGGCCTTGGTGCACTCGGCACGGTGTGGTCATGGTGGTCAACAACCGAGAGTCATCGGAAGATGACTGCATGTGAGAGGCTGACAGTGGGGACGCACCACGCCCATGGACGCATGCATGCAACTGCATCCTTTTTACCCTGAAAAATAATGTTTTCTCCCCCCTGACTACTTGGACCCACCAACTGCATCTTCGCATGCAAGGAAGTGCGTCCATATTACGGGCAAAAAAATGATTCGCCCCACTGACTGCTGGGACCCACCAGCTACATCTTCGCACCCAAGGAAGTGCCTGACAGTCAGGACCCACCTGGCTGAAGCATATGTAGCGTAGTCATTCTGGTCGCGAACGTGTATGTACATACGATCGGTCTGTCTGCAGGCTGCAGCGATTAACTGTGGCCGTGTAAGAAAGGGCATGTGTCGTATTAGAGGCGCGCACGTGTCGTAGTAGAGGCGCGCACGTAGCATGTACACGTACGTACAACGGCCAATTTGCAAGAAATTAAATACGTCCATGTACGTAAATACGGGCGCGGTCTCGAACGCCTACTCGCGCATATATATATATATATATATATATATATATATATATATATATATATATATATATATAGGGAAAATCCATCCTACCACCCGGTGGTAGTTACCCCACATATCTCATATACTACCATATGGTACTATATATACTATTTTATTATTTTAAATATGTTCATATAATATATCTAAGATATTTCAAAGCAAGCTACATGAAAAAATTGTATATGCGCCCATAGTTTTTGTTATATTTGTGAAATACGTACATATTTGTACGTAAAAAAGAGCATACTCAAAACATGGTACATACTACCTAAAAATTAGTATATATACTACCTAATCATTATTATATACTACATAATATACGTACATACTCTTGGTTTCGATAAATACTACATACAACATACAAAACGCAAGTGGTGGTAACTACCACTGCTTGTAGGAAACATTTGTCCTATATATATATATGGACGACTAGGGCTTGTGTACATGGAGAGGCAACGGATGGCGGCAATGGCGTCATGTTCATCAGGCAGCGAACCGGCTGAGTCGGAATGGAGAAACAACGTCCTGTTCATCGGGAGGCAACCGATTGGGTCAGAATACGTCATGTTCATCGGGAGCCAACCGGCTTGGATGGATTAGGCGATGGAAACGAGGCCTGGCATAGCATAGAACGAAGAAAATGACCTTGTGTTCAACCAGCCTCGGTCGAAACGGGATACTATTCATCAGGAGGGGTCTGGCATACTACAAAATGGTGGAAACGAACCTCATATGGTCGAAACGGGGTCATGTTGATCGGGAGGGGTGTAGCGCACCGCAAAATGGAGGAAACGGACTTGTGTTGGAGCGCTACAGTCGAAACGGGGTCCTGTTCATCGGCAGGGGTGTGGCATACCGCAAAACGGACTCCACGGGCTACTGTTCGTCCATTGTCGACTGCCTCCACAGGCTCCTGTTCATCTACCGTCGACCTCCTCCAGTCTCCACCTGCGACTGCTCCTCCATGGGTTCATGTTCATCCAGCCTCCACCGCTCCTCCACCGGCTACTTTTCAACGAGCCCTCTCCACGGGGTCCTGTTCAACCACCCCTCCACAGGCTACTTTTCATCCAGCCCTCCACCGGCTACTGTTCAACCAGCCCTCCACCAGCTACTGTTCAACCAGCCCTCCACGGGGTCATGTTCATCCAGCCCTCCACGGGGTCCTGTTCATCCACTGGCTCGATCAATCGGGGTACTGTTCATCCAACGGCAACGGCCTCTAATACCACAGGGTCCTGTTCATCCAACCCCTATCGGGAACTGTGCATCCAAACCCCCTCAACAACGCTCACTGTTCATCAAGGGAAGGAGGCAGCAGTGTTCGATCGGCTTCAGTTAGCAGCAGTAGAGAAGGAATCACTCGAGTTCAGTTAACAGCAAGGGATCGATCACTCGGGTTCAGTAACGTAGCTAGTGCAATTGCTCGGGTTCAGTTAGAGCCTAACGCCTCGCTCGGGTTCAGTTAGAGTGCAACACCTCGTACACACGCGTGTATGTACAAGAGAAACGTGCATCACTCGGCCCCCAACCACCCACCATAACTGGGAACTCCACCGATATTTTCCTCGCCCTCGCTTCTATCATGGTTTTCTCCCTCATGGATGGCCCAAAGAATGTCATGCAGCTGCGTCTCCGGCCCGCCCATTATGAAAAGTCCATTTTCTATCATGATTTTTTGTCATAAAAGTAGGAAGTAGGAGCCCACCACATCTATGATGATACCGGGTTTTGTCACAATTATCGTCATAGAAGTGTCATAAGCATGACAGAAAAAAAATTGTTCGGCCCAAAATGTCACGGATGTGTCTTTTTTTGTAGTGTATTCATTTGATATTTTGATGAGATGTATGTTGTCTCTCCTCTAGTGGTGTTATGTGAGCGTCGACTACATGACAATTCACCATGACTTGGTCCTAGGGGAAGGCATTGGGAAGTAATAAGTAGATGATGGGTTGCTAGAGTGACAGATGCTTAAACACTAGTTTATGCGTTGCTTCGTAAGGGGCTGATTTGGATCCATATGTTTCATGCTATGGTTAGATTTATCTTAATTCTTCTTTCGTAGTTGCGGATGCTTGCGAGAGGGGTTAATCATAAGTGGGTGGCTTGTTCAAGGAAGGAAAGCACCCAAGGACCGGTCCACCCACATATCAAATTATCAAAATAACGAACACGAATCATATAAGCATGATGAAAACTAGCTTGACAATAATTCCCATGTGTCCTCGGGAGAGCTTTGCTTTATATAAGAGATCGTCCATGCTTGTCCTTTGCTACAAAAAGGATTGGGACACCTTGCTGCACCTTAGTTACTTTTGTTACTTGTTACCCGTTACAGATTATCTTATCACACAACTATCTGTTACCGATAATTTTTGTGCTTGTAGTGAATATGTTGCTGAAAACCACTTGTCATTTTCTTCTGCTCCTCGTTGGGTTTGACACTCTTACTTATCGAAAGAACTACGATAGATCCCCTATACTTGTGGGTCATCACTCTACGCTGACAGGACCCAGTCCCCAGGCGAGCTTCAGCCATCGCTGGTATGCTAGGTCACGATGCCATGGTCAAGGCCAGGAGGTGAGCGGCCCGAGTTCCGGTCAGAGCCCCCGAGGCGCAATGCTCAGGAGGTCCCCTTTGGCATGCAAGCAACCCCCGAAGGACTAAGAGGGAAGTTTCCTTGCTCGATCGAAATCATAGGAAACAAAACGCCGATCATGAGATTCACGCCTGTGCATGCGGGGCGACTTAGGTTGGCGGGCTCGCACCCTGCGGTGGTTTCCTTGCTACGAGAGTGAGCTTCTTGTCCGGCGTTGGGTCGTGCCTCTCCCTTGGTGGTACCCTTCCGCGGGGCTCTGTGACTCCATCCCTCCCGCTCATCATGGTGCTCTACGTCCTCAGGACCCGGCTCTCGAGCAAGGCTTGACAGCCACTGGTATGCCAGGTCGCGATCCCGTGGTCAAGGCCAGGGGCGAAGGCGAGGGAGCCAGTAGGAGCCCCTGAGGCGCGATACTCGAGGGCCCCCTTTAATGTGCAAGCAACTTGCACAAGAAAGGAGTGGCTTGCTCCGAGGGGGTGCCTAGGAGGGTTGGTTTCCCACGGTACATAGTGTGGCGCCCTTCTGAGGTGGTGAGGTGTTCACGAATCCTCTCAAGGTCCTGCCTCCGGATATTCCTGCGAGCCAGTCACAAAAAACAAAGGGTAGCTGTGCTTGCTATTATGCCCATGATCTTTCCGCGAGAAGACACACGCGCTAAGGACCCGGTGAGGTGGTGTGCGCGAGGCCGGCCGCGAGGCAGAGCTCGGTCTCTTAGGTTTATCAACACTACAGGGAAGGACTCAAGCACATACGCCGGGCCAGCAGCCCCCCTCGCGGGATGAGCAAGAGGCGGGTCAGCAACGCGCGAGGATCGCAAAGGTGACAGGTCGTCAGGTGTAATGTTAACAACCATAATAACTCGAGCATGGATAACTGGTCTAGAGGACATGAACTGAAATGATGCAGCTGTGGGGCTAGGCCCTAGTAGCCTGAGGATGATGCAGCCCAAGGGGCGCCCTCACTTTGAACAAACCAAACAGTCACCTGGCACCATCGTTGCGGAAGCGTCAGGGTAGCTAAAGATGCGCGTTGCAGGGATCGCTCCTCACGAGCTGTCCGGCTCCTGAGTCCTGGGAGGCTTTGGAGGTCCAGGGGGCTCGCGGGGGTTCGGTATCTCTTCCTTCAGGACCACCTGGCGCCTGGCCTCGTGAGCCACCCAGGCACCCTGCATGAAGTGCTGGTACGAGGCGGCCACATTCAGCAGGCCAAACGGCATCCAGACGTAGCTGCAGGGGTAGCCCCCACTCTGGACGACACGGGACAACTAGAAGAGGTCCTGCGAAGCAGCCCTGTTGAGGCCTGGGATGTTGACGCAGACGCGCAGCCCACCACCCATGTCAGGGGTCGCGGCTGCACTTGGTGTTGCGGGGTGACGCTCGCCATGCATGGCTCGTGCCTCTTGAAGCTCTTTGATTGCCTTGGTGATGAACTCTTGCGCTCCTGATGCCTTGCTCACAGAGGCGCGCGTCGAAACATGCCTCCACGTGGTGCCCGAATGCCTCCCTTGTCATGCTGGGCATGTTAGAGACCCTCCAGATGAGAGCCCCCGAGCCCGTCCTGAGGGGGGCGCTGGGCGCGCCTTCCTATGCGAGAGGGAAAGGCGCCCCGACAGAGGGTGCAGGGCCTAAGGTACGATCATCAGGCGCCCCAGCCTCCTGACGGCTCTTGGGGAGGAGCTTCTTCTTCTTCTTCTTGGGGACGGCCTTAGGAGGCAGGACGGCGCCTTCGTCGTCTGTGTTCTGGACTGCTACAGCCTGGTAGGCTAGGCACGCTCGCTAGAGTACACCGCATCTTTTTCGTTGCAAGCGACCGTGATGGTACCGCCACTTCCTGGCATTTTGAGGACATTGTAGCCATGGTGAGTTGCTGCCATGAACTTGGCGAGGGCCGGGTACCCGAGTATGGCATTATACGGGAGGCCGATGTGGGCGACGTCGAAGTCAATGAGCTCAGTGTGGTATTTGTCACGCTTGCGAAAGGTGACTGGGAGGCACACCTGCCCCAGGGGAATGGTGCAGCTATCGGTCACTCCTGAGAATGGCTTGGTGGGCAGGAGCTGGTCATAGGGCACCTAGAGCATCTCAAACATCTCGAAAGACAGAACGTTGAGCCCCGCGCCTCCATCGATGAGGGTCTTGGTGACGAGGATGTTGCTGAGGGTTGGTGCGTAGAGCATCAGGAGTGGCCAGTGGCAGCTGAGCACTTGAGTTGTTCCATGGAGTCAAAGGTGATGGCATGCTTGGACCACCCGAGGGGATGATACGCCTCAAGATTGGGGAGGGTCGCATTCACCTCGCGAGCAAACTGCTTGGAGAGGCGATGAGAGGCTGGAGCCTGAGTGCCACCCAGAATGCAGGCATCACGTGAGGCTCTTGGAAGCCCCCCAGCCCCATCGTCTTGCTGGTTGTCATTGTTTCTCCTTCGTGGCGGCGGCAGCGGAGGGAGTCTGGCATTACCCTGAGGACGGTCCTCCAGAGGCTAGTCCTGCCAGGGGCCATCACGAGGCTGGCCTTGCCAGCGGTCCTCCCGGGGCTGGTCACGCCAGTCCTGGCGAGGGTCACAGTTGTCTCAGTGGCCTCCAGCACGGCCTCCTATGCAGCCGTAGCCACGGTCGCTGTGCTTGGGGCGGCGGCCAAGGCACCCGTCTCGGATTGCCCTGAGCTCCTAGCAGTCGTTGGTGTTGTGGCTGTGGACATTGTGGAAGATGTAGAACAGGCGGTTGCCCCTGGGAAGCTCATCATGGTCACGGCCATGCTTCTTCTCGGGCTCCACGGCAAGCACGACGGGGCCCTTGCGCTTGTCTTCCTTGGCCTTGGCCTTCTTGTCTTTAGGACCGGACTCTGGGAGGTCAAGGATGGAGAGGCGACCTTCTTCAGCCCTCACGCACTTGGTGGCCAGGTTCAACATCTCCAGGGCCGAACAAAGGTCCTCATGGATGGCGAGCTCCTCCTTCATCTTGACATGCCGGACGCCATCGGTGAATGCCGAGATGATGGCCTTGTCTTACGCCTTCGGGATCTTGAGCCGAACGCTCGTAAAGCGCTGGATGTATTTGTGCAAAGTTTCATCTGGCTGCTGCTTCACGCGCCGCAGGTCAGCCACGGCAGGAGCACAGTCGCTAGTGCCCTGGAAGTTGGCGATGAAGCGCTCGCAAAGCTTGTCCTAGGAGGAGATTGACTGCTCCGGTAGGTTCAGGAACCAGGAGCGCGTGCCGTCCTTGAGGGCCATGGGGAACTAGTTGGCCATCAGCTTCTCATCATCGCTCGCCGCTTTGATGCACAGCGCGTAAAGTTGGAGGAACTCTATGGGGTCGGGTGTGTCATCATAGCACGGAGGCAGATCTGGCTTGAATTTGCTGGGCCAGATGACGCGGCGCAATGTGATACGTCTCCATCGTATCTACTTTTCCAAACTCTTTTGCCCTTGTTTTGGACTCTAATTTGCATGATTTGAATGGAACTAGCCTGGGTTGACCCTGTTTTTAGCAGAATTGCCATGGTGTTATTTAGTGCAGAAATCAAAGTTCTCGAAATGACCTGAAACTTCACGGAGATTATTTTTGGAATAAATAAAAAATATTGGTGAAAGAATCAACCAGAGGGGACCCACCACCTCTCCACAAGGGTGGAGGGCGCGCCCACCCCCCTGGGGCATGCCATCCTGTCTTGTGGGTCCCACGAAGCTCCACCAACCTCAACTCCAACTCCATATATTCACGTTCGGGGAGAAAAAAATCAGAGAGAAGGATTCATCGCGTTTTACGATACGGAGCCGCCGTCACCCCCTGTTCTTCATTAGGAGGCCAGATCTGGAGTCTGTTCGGGGCTCTGGAGAGGGGAAATCGTCACCATCATGCTCACCAACCTTCCTCCATCACCAATTTCATGATGCTCACCACCGTGCGTGAGTAATTCCATCATAAGCTTGCTGGACGGTGATGGGTTGGATGAGATTTACCATGTAATCGAGTAAGTTTTGTTAGCGCTTGATTCCTAGTATCCATTATGTTCTAAGATTGATGTTGTTATGACTTTGCTATGCTTAATGCTTGTCACTAGGGCCCGAGTGCCATGATTTCAGATCTGAAACTATTATGTTTTCATGAATATATTTGTGTTCTTGATCCTATCTTGCAAGTTATAGTCACCTACTACACGTTATGATCCGGCAACCCTAGAGTGACAATAGTCGGGACACTTCCCGGTGATCATCGTAGTTTGAGGAGTTCATGTATTCACTCAGTGCTAATGCTTTGGTCCGAAACTCTATTAAAAGGAGGCCTTAATATCCCTTAGTTTCCAATAGGACCCCGCTGCCACGGGAGGGTAGGACAAAAGATGTCATGCAAGAGCACATATGACTATATTCCAAATACATGCCTACATTATATTGATGAATTGGACCTAGTTCTATGTCACCCTATGTTATAACTGTTGCATGATGAATCCCATCTGATATAATTATCCATCATTGATCCATTACCCACGAGCTCGTATCATATTCTTTGCTAAGTTACTTTTTCGTTGCCACTATTACGATTGCTACAAAACTGCTACTGTTACTTTTGCCACTATTACCGTTACTTCCATACTACTTTGCTACTAAATACTTTGCTACATATATTAAGTCTTTCAGGTGTGGTTGAATTGACAACTCAGCTGCTAATCCTTGAGAATATTCTTTGGCTCCCCGTGTGTCGAATCAATAAATTTGGGTTGAATACTCTACCCTCGAAAACTGTTGCGATCCCCTATACTTGTGGGTTATCAAGACCTTTTTCTGGCGCTATTGCTGGGGAGCATAGATCTATTCTCTGAGTCACTTGGGATTTATATCTATTGATCACTCTGAGAAATTTGAAAGATCAAAGAACCAAGATTTCCCCTTAACTACGAGGGGAGGTAAGGAACTACCATCTAGCTCTGCACTTGATTCACCTTCTGTTTTGAGTAAACTTGTGACACCTACACCTGCTATTGATTCCGATATGTCGCACATTATTGATGATGCCACTTCTACTATGCATGATGCTTATGATGAAGCTACTTCTCTTCTTGATAATACTGTGCCACTTGTGAATTTCTTGATGAACAACTTGCTAGGGTTAGAGAGAATGAAATTACTGAAACTGATGATATTATTGAAAGTGAAGATTATGATTCTCCCCTAGATATGAATTGCCTGTTGTACCCGAGGCTTATATTATGGATGAGGAAACTGCTAGAGACTTTCTTGCTTGTAATGATAGAGATGATCTTAAGAAATTGTTAGCTAAGCTAAAAAAAGTCTTTGAATGCTAGAATGCAATATGATCCTAAGTTTTCTACTTCACCTATCTTTGTTACTGATAAGGATTATGAATTCTCTGTCAATCCTCAGTTAATTACTTTGGTTGAATCTGATCCTCAGTTGCTGTTTTTTTGCTTGTTTTTTACATCACAGAAAATCAATATTAAACGGAGTCCAAACACCACGAAACTTTTTGTGGATTTTTTATGGACCAGAAGGAACCCAATGGGCCAGAACTGCACCTGGGGGTGCCCCGAGGGGGGCACAACCCACCAGGGCGCGCCAGGCCCCCCTGGCGCACCCAGGTGGGTTGTGCCCACCTCGGTGGCCTCCCGCACCCCTTCTTTGCACTATAAATTCTGAAATATTCTGAAACCCCTCGAGGTTATCCTAGATCATAAGTTCCGCCGCCGCCGGGCTCCGTAGCCACCGAAAACCAATCTAGACCCGTTCCGGCACCCTGCCAGAGGGGGGAATCATCTTTGGTGGCCATCTTCATCATCATGGCGGCCACCACGATGAGGAGGGAGTAGTCCACCCTTGGGGCTGAGGGTTTGTACCAGTAACTATGTGTTTAATCTCTCTTTCTCTCTCTCTCATTTTCTTGAGATGTCATGATCTTGATGTATCGTGGGCTTTGTTAATATAGTCGGGTCATATGGTGTTTTCACCTCTCTATCTTGTTGTGATGAATTGAGTTTTTCCCTTTGAGATTTCATGGTTATTGGATTGAATGGATTTGAGAACAATTGATATATGTCTTGCAGTTGAATACTCGTGGTGACAATGGGGTATCATATAGATTCACTTGATATATATTTTCGCACTCAACTTGCGGATTCCCGCGGTGACACTGGCGTAATCTATGCATAGGGGTTGATGCACGTTCTTGTCCTTGTTTCTCCGGTAGAAATATTGGGGCACTCTTGTATTTCTTTGTGTGGAATGAGTATTATGAATATGAATATGCTTTGGTGTTATTCTAGTATGAACTCTAGGATAGATCGAACAGAAAAATAGCTTTGCGTTATTTTAGTACGAACTCTTGAATAGATCAAATGGAAAGAATAGCTTTGAGGTGGTTTAGTACCCTACGAACAATTCCTATCTTTTGTTCTCCGCTAATAGGAACTCGGGAGTGATTCTTCGTTACACTTTGAGGGATAACCATATGATCCAACTATGTTAGCATTGTTGAGAGATTGCACTAGCGAAAGTACGGACCCTAGTCCTTGTTTTTAAGCACTGCAACACCGTTTTTGTGCCTGTTTACTATTTGCTACCTTGATGTTTTTATTTATTTAGATTATAAAAATACATTTCTACCATCAATATTATACTTTTCTCACCATCTCTTCGCCGAACTAGTGCACCTATACAATTTTCCATTGTATTGGGTCTGTTGGGGACATAAGAGATTAGTTGTATTTGGTTGCAGCATCGTTTGAGAGAGACCATCTTCATCCTACACCTCTCATGGATTGATAAACCTTATGTCATCCACTTGACGGAAAATTGCTACTGTCCTACAAAACTCTGCACTTGGAGGCCCAACACGTGTATACAAGAATAAAGTTGCGTAGTAGACATCAGTCACCGCAGGAATCCGCAAGTTGGGTGGCAAAACATATACCAAGTGAATCAATATGATACCCATTGTCACCACGAGTATTCAATTGCAAGACATAGATCAACTGTTCTCAAATCCATTAAAGTGTTCAATCCGATAGCAACGAAATCTCAAAGGGAGAAACTCAATTCATCACAACAAGATAGAGAGGGGAAAACACCATATGATCCGACTATATTAACAAAGCCCACAATACATCAAGATCATGACATCTCAAGAACACAAGAGAGAGAGAGATTAAACACATAGCTACTGGTACAAACCCTCAGCCCCGAGGGTGGACTACTCCCTCATCGTGGTGGCCGCCGAGATGATGAAGATGGCCACCGAAGATGATTCTCCCCTCTGGCAGGGTGCTGAACGGGTCTAGATTGGTTTTCGGTGGCTACTGAGCCCTGCGACGGTGGAACTTATGATCTAGGTTAACCCCAAAGGATTTCAGAATATTTGGGAATTTATAGTGCAAAGAATGGGTGCGGGAGGCCAACAAGTTGGGCCCAACCCACCTGGGCGCACCAGGGGGCCCTGGAGCACCCTGGTGGGTTGTGCCCCCCTCGGGGCACCCCCCACGTGCTGCTTTGGCCCATCGGGAGTCATCCAGTCCATAAAAAATCCACAAAAAGTTTCGCGGTGTTTGGACAAATGTTTTAAATAGCCGGCTATAGCTCCGCTATAGCCTGCTATATAGCCTTTTCAACAGGGTGCCGCTAAATGGTCTCATGTACAAATAGCCTGCTATAGCCTGCTATAGCTCCGCTATAGCTAATTTTGAGGTCCACCACTATTTGGCAATAGCCTGCTATTTAAAACATTGGTTTGGACTCCGTTTAATATTAATTTTCCGTGATGTAAAAAACAAGCAAAAAACAGCAACTGGCACTGGGCACTGGGTCAATAGGTTAGTCCCAAACAATGATATAAAGTTGCTATAAAATGATTGTAAAACATCCAAGAATGATAATACATTGGCATGAATACTTCATAAATTATAGATACATTGGAGAGGTATCAGCATCCCCAAGCTTAATTCCTACTCGTCCTCGAGTAGGTAAATGACAATAGAAATAATTTATGAAGTGTGAATGCTAGCAAAGTGCATAAGTTTGATCAGTGATAATTTCAATCACTTTTCCTAGCATCATAACAACAATTCTTTCTTATAAAACTTCTCATGTTATAGTAGCAACCAATTCACATGTTAAGGTTCAAACAATGAACTCTCTTGAAACTCAACAACCTATGTTCTTAGTCACCAAGAAATTGCAATTCAACTTATTCAACGGAGTTTAAGTAAGAGCTCCACATACTCAACCATCATATAGTCTTCTATGATTGCTAACACTCACCTTGTACACATGAGCAAAACGTTTCAACCGCACACATATAAAGATAGGGGCTTATAACTTTGCCTCCCAATGTATTCACCTCAAGGGTGATGTGAACAATAATAACTCATGCTACACATATTCAACTGGACATATGTGCCTAGATCTTTCCTCAACACATGATGCTTGCCAAAAGAGAAAAATAAAAAGGAATAGAGAGAAAAACTTTGACTCTTGCATAAAAGTAAATACATAAAAGTAAAAGATAGGCCCTTCGCAGAGGGAAGCAGAGGTTGCCATGTGCTTATTTGTTTGTATGCCCAATACCTTAGTGCAAAAGAACGTCATGTTATATTGCCCCTTGTGATAGCAACCTTTATGATGCAGTCTGTCGCTTTTATTGCTTTACCATCACAAGTTCGTACAATGCTCAATTTTCTCTTACACGAAATGATCTTATATTTTTAGAAGCAATTTGTATTGCCTTATTGCACCGGTGACAACTTACTTGAAGGATCTTGATCAATCCTTAGGTAGGTATGGTGGACTCTTGAAAATAAGATTTTGGTTTAAGGGTTTTTGGATGCACAAGTAGTATCTCTACTTGGTGCGGAATTTTTGGCTAGCAAAGATGGGGGGCAAGCACCACGTGTTGAAGGATCTATGACAATATAACTTATATGTGAATATGAACAAACACAAACCTTCCTTGTCCAACGTCAACAATTTTGGCATATAATATTTTGATGGGGGCTCACAATAACAAAATATTTCCATGATAGTGTATTTGCATGTGAAAGTTCTCTTCCTTATACTAATTATTCGTTAATTGCTCGTATGACCAATATTATGATTGTCCAGCCTCAAAAGATTTCACTTTCTAAACCCAATGTGAAGCTACCACTAGGCATGATATGATTTCAACTTCATGACATTCAATTTATTCAACAGTTCACTCATAGGATATAAGTGAAGCACAGGAGTAAATGACATAGAAAAGAGCTTCTTTGACGGGGTGTGAATGCCGCTTACTTAGCCTCCTTGGCAACTATTTGAAGACTCTATTTTATTTAAAAACTTTTAGACCTAAATACTTTATTAAAACAGCAAGCAAAACAAAATAAAATGACAATCTAAGGATAGCACAAAACATGTGACAAAGCAAAACCTTCGGATCAACCGATACTAACCGATAATTGTTGAAGAAGAAAGGTGGGATGCCTACCGGGGCATCCCCAAGCTTAGATGCTTGAGACCTCTTGAAATATTATCTTGGGGTGCCTTGGGTATGCCCAAGCTTGAGCTTTTATGTCTCCTTAATTCTTCACATATCACGGTTTTCCTAAATCTCAAAAGCTTCATCCACACAAAACTCAACAAGAACTCGTGAGATAAGTTAGTATAAACCAATGCAAAAACCTTATCATTCTCTACTGAATAAAATCACTAAAATTATTATTCAACATTGAATACTAAATGCCTCTACATATTTTATACTCCTATCCGCAAATAGAATCATTAAACAAGCAAACATATGCAAACAATGTAAACATAACAGCAATATGCCAAAACAGTACAGTTTGTAAAGAATGCAAGAGTATAAATACTTCTTAAACTCCAAAAATTATGAAAATTTAACACACCATGTATAATTTATCAGAGCTCATTTTGCAAAAAGTTTCAACATTTTATCACATTCTGAATTTTCTTGGGAATTTTCGCAACAGCCATAAACTTTCTATTTTCAAGCAACATGTATACTTGCAAAATAAGCATGACAAAGGCTATAATTGCCACTTTTATTGAAATAAAATGTGCAAAACATTATTCTAAATAACAGCAAGAAAATCCTAACAACATAAATTGATGCTCCAAGCAAAACACATATCATGTGACGAATGAAAACATAGCTCCAAGTGAGGTTACCGATAATGTTGGAGAGGAAAGAGGGGATGCCTTCCGGGGCATCCCCAAGCTTATTTGCTTGGATCTTCCTTGAATATTTCCTTGGGGGTTCCTTGGTCATCCCCAAGCTTAGGTTCTTGTCACTCCTTATTCTCCTCATATCGATATCTTACCCAAAACTTGAAAACTTCAATCACACAAAACTTAACGGAACTTTGTGAGATAAGTTAGTATGATAAAGAGCAAACCATTCCACTTTTGGTACTGTCAAAGACAAGATTCATAATTGTTCTCACACAATTCCTACTGTATCATATCATTTATACAATTTATATTAAGCAATATAAGCCATAGAAACTATAAAACAAGCAAACTATGCATTGAAAACATAATCTGTCAAAAACTGAACAGTCTGTAGTAATCTGTACTCAAACCATACTTCTGCTACACCAAAAAATCTGACAAAATTAGGAAAACCTGGGAAATTTGTCTATTAATCTTCTACAAAAAGAATCAACATTTTATCAAGCTGCTATTAAAAATGAGAATTGTTTTCCTGAGCGAAAAAGTTTCTATTTTTAGCAAGATCAAATCAACTATCACCGTAAGCCATCCCAAAGGTCTTACTTGGTACTTTATTGAAACGAAAGCAATAAAACATGATTACTACAGTATGCTAATCATGTGAACACACCAAAATAGTAGGCAAAAGTGTTGGGTTGTCTCCCAACAAGCACTTTTCTTTAATGCCTTTTAGCTAGGCATGACGATTTCAATGATACTCCTATAAAAGATAAGAATTGAAACATAAAGAGAGCATCATGAAGCACATGGCAAGCAAATTTAAGTATAACCCACTTCATATGCATAGGGATTTTGTGATCAAACAATTTATGGGAAGAAGAATCAATTAGCATAGCAAAGCAAAACAAGCTTAAGTTCAAAACTTTCAACACATAGAGAGGAAACTTGATATTATTGCAATTACTAAAAGCATATGTTTCTCCCTCATAATAATTTTCAGTAGCATCATGAATGAAATCAACAATATAACTATCGCATAAAGCATTCTTTTCATGATCCACATGCATAAAAAATTATTGCTCTCCACATAAGCAAATTTCTTCTCATCAATAGTAGTGGGAGCAAACTCAACAAAATAGCTATCATCTGATTGAAAATTAAAATCATGATGACAAGTTTCATGGTTATCATTATTCTTTATAGCATACATGTCATCACCATAATCATCATAGATAGCAACTTTGTTATCATAATCAATTGAAAGCTCTTCCAAAATAGTGGGTTCATCATTAAATAAAGTCATGACCTCTCCAAATCCACTTTCATTAATATAATCATCATAAATAGGAGGCATGCTTTCATCATAATAAATTTGCACATCAATACTTGGGGACAAAAAATATCATCTTCATCAAAAATAGCATCCCCAAGCTTGTAGCTTTGCATATTATTAGCATCATGCATATTCAAAGAATTCATACTAACAACATTGCAATCATGCTCATCATTCAAATATTTTGTGCCAAACATTTTATTGACTTCATCTTCTAACAATTGAGCACAATTTTCCGAACCATCATTTTCAAGGAAGATATTATAAACATGATCAATAATATGATGCAACTCAATTCCATTTTTTGTAGTTTTCTTTTATAAACCAAACTATTGATAAAACAAGAAACTAAAAGATTCAATTGTAGGATCTAAAGATATACCTTCATGCACTCACCTCCCCGGCAACGGCGCCAAAAAAGAGCTTGATGCCTACTATGCAACTTTATTCTTGTAGACACGTGTTGGGCCTCCAAGCGCAGAGTTTGTAGGATAGTAGCAATTTTCCCTCAAGTGGATGACCTAAGGTTTATCAATCCGTGAGAGGTAAAGGATGAAGATGGTCTCTCTCGAACGACCCTGCAACCAAATACAAGAAATCTCGTGTGTCCCCAACACACCCAATACTATGGCAAATCGTATAGGTGCACTAGTTTGGCGAAGAGATGGTGATAAAAGTGTAATATGGATGGTAGAAATATATTTTTATAATCTGAATAAATAAAAACAGCAAGGTAGCAAATAGTAAACGGGCACAAAAATGGTATTTCAATGCTTAAAAATGAGGCCTAGGGTCCGTACTTTCGCTAGTGCAATCTCTCAACAATGCTAATATAATTGGATCATATAACCGTCCCTCAACGTGCAACGAAGAATCACTCCAAAGTTCCTATCTAGCGGAGAACATAAGACAAAATTGTTTGTAGGGTACGAAACCACCTCAAAGCTATTCTTTCCGATCAATCTATTCAAGAGTCTGTACTAAAATAACACCAAAGCAAATTCATATTCATAATAATCAATCCACACAAAGAACTTCAAAGAGTGCCCCAAGATTTCTACCGAAGAAACAATGACAAGAATGTGCATCAACCCCTATGCATAGATTACCCCAATGTCACCGCGGGAATCCGCAAGTTGAGCGCCAAAACATATACCAAGTGAATCCATACGATACCCCATTGTCACCACGAGTATTCAATTGCAAGACATATATCAAGTGTTCTCAAATCCATTAAAGTATTCTATTCGATAGCAACGAAATCTCAAAGGGAAAAACTCAATTCATCACAACAAGATAGAGAGGGGCAAACACCATATGATCCGACTATATTAACAAAGCCCGTGATACATCAAAATCGTGACATCTCAAGAACACGAGAGAGAGAGATAGATTAAACACATAGTGTCGGTGTTCTGGGAATGGGGGTCCCCAGACTTGCCTGCCTGCGGCCTGCGGCGTGGCTCATGTGGGGGCCCAGCGCGGCCCATCTTCATCAGCTCAAGCTCAAGATCCTCACGAGGGGCCAAGCCTCGCGGGGCGGACGACAGGAAGCTTCCTCAGAGGTGGCCTCATCAGGCAAGCTCGCGAGGAGGCGGAGATATCAATGTAAGGGTACCTCGCGAGGAACCCGTGACACAAGCCATGACGATCAAGACCAGGCGGGCGCCAGGCGGGTGCCGGCCTGCGCAGTGTCCTTGTTTCCCCTTTGGTGCAAAGGGGGCAAGCACAGGCCAAGGCATCAGGGAAAGGTTACCATTCCGGTGCAATGAGACCAAGACCAGCCGGACGGCAGGACGAAGGTCACCGTGGAGCCCAAGACGGCGTCATCGCCAGTGCTTTTGGCAGCCGAAGACCACCTTTGGTCAGGATAACTTGTACTAGATGTTCCCCTTCGAAATGGCCAACTGTTAGCGCCCTTCCCGCTCAATTATTCGGGGAGAGGCCCAGGGCCTCTATAAACAGAGCTAGCCACCGCAGAAGGGGACGACGGCTGGAAATCTGGTAGAACCATGGCAGAGAGAGAGAGGCGACTGAACTCACCCTAGCAGTTCATCGCACCAGCTCAAGAACACCTCTCGCGAGGCTGTTCTTCCCTTGTACTGTCCATCATCAGCCCCAGAGGCAATCCACCACACCACACACTGGAGTAGGGTATTACACCACAACGGTGGCCCGAATCAGCATAAACATCGTGTCCCTTGTGTTGTTCATCATTTTCATCTTAGTTCGCACGAGAGGATCGGACGTAGATCGGTAGGGGAAAGATCTCCGCGCGCACCCCAGTGTTCGAACCTCAAGGGTCTGCCGGAACCCAAAACCCAACATTTGGCACGCCTGGTAGGGGGAGGGCGCCAGAATCTTCCTTCCGCTGTTCGCATGTGATCTTCTGTCGTGTCCATGGCTGACGCTCGTCGGGCTCGCGCCGAGCACCGGGCTGCTCACGCCGCTCGCGTCGCCCAGACGGCGCCCGTCGGCGGCCCCCTCATCGTTCCCCGTCGCCCGCCGCCAACGCCGCCACCGGCCCGGCGGGGAACGAGCAGCAGGCCTCGTCCCAGCACCCCTCGGTGTGGCGGGATGGCCGCACCGCCACCACGTCGCTGACTCCAGCTAGCTCATCGTCCCACGCCCGTCGCGCACCCATGGATGCGCACGCCTCACTACTCTTGGCGCGGGAGCTCCTGCACTATCGCCCTGTCGACGATCTCTACGAGGACTGGCTCGCCTGCATCACTGAGCTCGTCAGTGCCGCAGGGGGCTCCTCCTTGCGGTCCCTTTCGCTGCCTCGCCCTCCGTCCCGTGCAGGTGGGGAGGATGAGGAGGCGCCTCCGCTGCCTCCTCCCCAAGAAGGTGCCTTGGCTCCAAGGCGCGCAGCCCCAGGGCGAGACCCTCCACGTCCGGCGCCTGCGCAGCAAGAAGGGAGCTGCCAAGAGATCCCACGTCCCCGGGAAGGTGCTCGCGCGCTCCCAGCGCCGGCGCGCCAAGATCGCGCCCCAGCGCCTCCACGACAAAACCCCGCGCTGCTCCCAGTGGCGGCACGTGGTGACCCGTAAGAACGAGTCCAGCACCAGCAAAGGGCGTCGGTGGCCACGGCGGGCTGCCTCGCCTTCACCCCCGAGCTGTGCGGCGTCACATGGCCAGGCAAGTTCAAGCCTGACCTCCCTCCCCGCTATGATGGCACAACGGACCCCGCGAAGTTCCTGCAGCTCTACGAGCTGGGCATCGTAGCCGCTAGTGGAGACGAGAAGGTCATGGCGAATTGGTTCCCCATGGCGCTCAAGGATGGCGCCCGCACCTGGCTCCTGAACCTGGCTCCCGGCACGATCTCCTCCTGGAGCGAGATGCGCACTAGCTTCATCGCCAACTTCCAGGGCACTCGCGACCGGCCCCTGGCCGTGAGCGACCTATGCCGCATCAAGCAACAGCCAGGAGAAACCCTACAGAAGTACATCCAGCGCTTCAACTACGCTCACCTCAAGATCCCCAAGGTGACCGAAGAAGCCATCATCTCAGCCTTCTCCGACAGCGTGCGCAACGTCAAGATGAAGGAAGAGCTAGCAATCCACGAAGACCTGTGCACATCCCTGGAGTTGTTCAACTTGGCGACCAAGTGCGCCAGGGCTGAGGAAGGGCGTCTCTCCCTCCTCGAGCTCCCGGCAGCCGACCCGGAAGAAAAGAAGATCAAGGCCAAGGACGTGAAGCGCAAGGGGACTGCCGTGCTAGCAGCGGAACCGGACACCAAGCGAGGCAGGGATCAGCCTGAGTCATCCAAGGGCGGACGGTACTGCGTGTACCACAACCTCCACACCCACAACACCAATGAATGTCAAGAGCTCAGAGCCGTGCGAGATGGGCGAATCGGTTGACGCCCAGAGCGCAACGACAGGGGCTATGGCCGAGGAGGAGGAAGAGGCGGTGGACGATGGGAAGACCGTGGCCTTCGCCAGGGATGGCGTGACCGCCCTCGCAAGGACCGCTGGCAGGACCAGCCTCGCGAGGGAGGCTGGAGGGACCAGCCTCGTGAGGACCGTCCCCACGGCAACGCAGGCCTCCCTCCTTTGCTGCCTCCACCAAGGAGGAACGAAGACCAACACCAAGACGATGGGGCTGGGGGCTTCCAAGAGCTGCGTGCAATTGCTTGCATCTTGGGCGGCGCCCAGGCCCCAGCCTCACAGCGCATCTTCAAGCAGTTTGCTCGCGAGGTGAATGCAGTCCTTCCCAAGCTTGAGGCCACGCACCCTCTCAGGTGGTCTTCGTGCGCGATCACATTCAGTTCCATGGACCAGCTCAAGTGTGCGGCAATGGACGGAGTCCTCCCGATGCTTTGCTCCCCAGTCATCAGCAACATGCAGGTCACCAGGACCCTAATCGATGGCGGGGCAGGACTCAACGTCCTGTCCGTCAAGACGTTCGACAATCTCCAAGTGCCATACGACCAGCTTCAGCCAACCAAGCCTTTCTCAGGAGTCACCGATGGTTCCACTGTTCCAATTGGGCAGGTTCGCCTTCCGGTCACCTTCGGGCAATGCAACAACTACAGCACCGAGCTCATCGACTTCGACGTCGCTCACATCTGCCTGCCGTACAACGCCAACCTCGGGTACCCAACCCTAGCCAAGTTTATGGCAGTGACTCACCATGGTTACAATGTCCTCAAGATGCCAGGAAGCGGTGGAGTCATCACCGTACCCTATGAAGAAAAGGACTCAGTGTGCTCGCTCGAGCGTGCGTTCCAAGCCGCAGCAATCGAAGACCCAGATCGCAAGAGCGGGAGGCCTCCCGAGGCGACCCTCAAGAAGAAGAAGACCTCACCTGGCCGGAGCCACAAGGAAGCAGGCACCTCCGAAGGTATTGCGTCAGGATTCGCGCCTGATCAGGGAGCGCCGCCCTCTTGCGCATAGGAAGGCGCGCCCGGCGCCCTCCTCAGGCAGGGCTCGGGGCTCTCTCTTGGAGAGCCACCGACCTTGCCAAGGTCGCGGGGGAGGCGCTCGGGCACCACTTGGAGGGGTTCTTTCAGGCACGCTTCCCTCAAAAAGGTACAAGTCAAAGGAGACCGAACCCTCAGGAGTTCATCGCAAGGAACACCCAAGAGCTACAAGAATCCAGAGTCATGCGCGGCAGCCGCCTCTTACTTGCCGTGGCCCCACATCCAGGCGAGGATGGAGGACTACGCGTCTGCGTCGACGTACCAGGGCTCAACCGAGCTGCGTCCTAGGAGCGCCTATGGCCTTCGGCCGTAGGGCGCTGCGTGGGACCACCCCACAGCTACGTCCGCATGCCCTTCGGCCTGCCGAGCGCGGTCGCCGCACATCAGCGTCTGTTGAGGAGCATTCTGGAGGCTCAGGAGGTCAGGCATCGCACGGTCCTGGCAGAGGTGGCGATGGTCCCCGAAGACCTGCACGTGCCACCGGAGCCTCCCGAGGCCCCTGGGCCTGGGGGCTCGTGAAGGCCGACATCTTCACCGCGCATCGCTCACTTCCTCAGCATCACTTCATCTTCAACAGCACCAGGTGACATCTTTCAGAGGTCTACTTTCAGCTGGGAGCGCTCACAGGGCTGCACCATTCCCAGGCCGTGTGGGTCCATCCCCGCGGCATGTATCCATTTTGGTTATGCTCTTTACTTACCCTGTTGGGGCGCCCCTCGGGCTGCATCATCCCCACGCCGCTCGGGCCCGACCCAGCGGCTGTTGCTTTTACTTGCGCTTGCTTGAAATTGGATTTCCTCCTATGTGCTTAACATACCTGACCTAATCACCTGCTCGATCGACGCCTATTTGAAGAGCCGCTCGCTCTGGCACGGCGCGTGCGCACGGGTCCGTCCCTGCAGCGTTGATAAACCTGAGTGGTCGAGCTCTGGCCGCGGCAGCCCCGCACGGTGCCACCTCACCAGGCCCTAAGTGCCCTGACCGCTCCCTCAGAGTGACCATAGGTTGGCCGGTGACCGTAACGCCAGGCCTTGTTTCTCCTCATGATTGGTGTGCAGGACCTACTCCAGGAGCAATGTTGGGGGCATCGTGAGCTCTCTCTCTCCCTCTCTTTGGCACGGACCGCTTGCATGTTAAAAGGGGGGTACCTGAGCATCGCGACTCATGGGCTCCTACTGGCTCTCCAGCCCTCACCCCCTTGCCTTGACCCATGGCATCGCGACATGTCATACCAACGACGGCTGAGCTCGCTCGAGGGCCGGGACCTGAGGATGTAGAGCCTTAAGGAAAGTGCGGGGGAGTGGGAAGAAGCTCACGAGGGCCTAACCCAGCAGTACCTTGACCACCGCCTCTCGGGCCAGGCGCCTCTCTAAGGAACTACTTCAGACACACAAGATAAGTCGCGCCGTCGCAAAAGCTAGACCAACACAGCGCTAAATCCCCGCCCAGTGCAACTCTCTCACGGTGATGCTACCTTCCTTTCTCGCCCAGCAAGGATTGCTTGAACGCTAAAGGGGACCTCCCGAGCATCGCGACTCGGGGGCTCTTACCGGACCTCGGGCCGCTCACCTCCTGGCCTTGACCACGGCATCGCGACCTGGCATACCAGCGACGGCTGAAGCTTGCCTGGGGATTGGGACCTGTCAGCGTAGAGCGCCAAGTCCTCGTGAGGATAGAAAGGGGGAGCTTAGCCAGAACAGAACGGACACCTCACGCTAATTCATATTAAGGATATAGTAATTACAAAAGCACGGCGGACGCCTTACATACCCCCGCGGGGTGTTGCTTTAATTCCTTGCAGGGAACAAAAGGTGCTAACCCTAAGGAACGCTACTTGCTAGCACCACCCCAGGCAACGCCATCATCAACAGTGGGATGCCCAGTGCCGGCGCCAATCCCATCCAGATCAGTGGCGTCGGCGGCCTGACGCAGCTGCCTCACTCCGAGCGCGGCGCGAGCTCAGAGGCTTGTAGCTGTCGTCGCTCGTCTCCGGGGTCGCGAGGAGTTCGGGGGAGCCGCTGAAGCCCGCAGTCCCTCCGCTGCTGCCTGAGGGGCAGGAGGACCAACGGGCGTGGCTGGTCCTCACCAGTTCGTCACCACTGCCGCTTCCCTTAGGGCAGCATTCCAGCCGGCGTCCTTTTGCATCAAAGACCTTGAAGAGCATCAAGGAGGCGCTGTCGTATTCAAGATGGATCACCAAGGCGCCGTCCGCGCGACAGACCCGGGCAATCTCACCCCAGCCCCGGGTCATGAAGACCTTGCCCAGAGCGACGACCGAGACCTCCTCTCTAGTTGCGGGGGTGCCACAGTCGGCGTGCTGCAGCCAGAGCTCCAGGGCCCCGCTCGGCGGCATCTCGAAGGCGAAGGAGGGAGGAAGGCGGATCCACGAAGATGGAGGCATGGCGGCATGAAGCACAAGCTTGCGAGAGGAGCGCTCCGCGTGGACTCCAGGAGGGACGACGCGCACCACTCTAACTCGCCGGCGTCGGCGGCGACGCTGTCGGTGTTGCTCGGCGCCCTCCCCCCCTGGGGCCTACAACGCAGGTGTGCAAGAGCAGCGGAAACCCAGGTGGCGGCCGCTCGTACCACGGCCTCGACACCACCTGCCAGGCGCCTTCGTCCGGGTGACAAAGGATTGGTCGCTTCTTCGGTGGGAGGGGGTCAGGACCTTCTCTGGGGGCTTTTCCCTTCTCCTCAGCTGAAAACCGGCGGATCGGTGCCATTGGTGCAAGAGGAAGCAAGGATGAGGAAGAAGAAGAGGAGGAGTGACGGAAAGGGGTGAACCGGCGAAGCTCACGCGGCCCCGTACTTATAGCCAGGGAAGGCCAACCGTCGGGCATCACGACCTCAGGTAATCGTGACCCATATCTTTGCATGCAGGGACTTGTCAAGTCGTGTAGTTGCCGAGGCGTCATGGGAAGTGCAGACGCCCACGCCCACGCCCAATCAACCGCCACGCGGCGCCCAAGGCCGCAAGCTGTTATGGCCCACGGCGCTTCATGCTTGCCCCTTCGCTTCTCTGCTAAGCCAAGCCCATGCGCGCCTTGGGCCCGGGGGCTACTGTCGGTGTTCTGGGAACGGGGTCCCCAGACTTGCTTGCCTGCGGCCTGCGGCATGGCTCATGCGGGGGCCCAGCGCGGCCCATCTTCATCAGCTCAAGCTCAAGACCCTCGCGAGGGGGCAAGCCTCGCGGGGCAGACGACAGGAAGCTTCCTCAGAGGCGGCCTCATCAAGCAGGCTCGCGAGGAGGCGGAGAGATCAATGCAAGGGTACCTCACGAGGCACCACTGACGCAAGCCATGACGATCAAGACCAGGCGGGCGCCGGCCTGCGCAGTGTCCTTGTTTCCCCT